>NC_141800.1:5885256-6035733 GCF_057944985.1 Cucurbita pepo subsp. pepo | reverse complement strand
CTTAACCTCAACTCCCACTTGCTTCGTTGTCTTGGAACCTTGCTCCACCTCTGGTTCCTCAGCAATAGTCTTAGAAGTTTCATGAGTATCTGCTACAACATCACTAGGTGAGTTTCCCTACAACTCAAGCTCAACTCCCACTTGTTTCGTGGTCTTGGAACTTTGCTCCACATCTGGTTCCTCAGCAGTAGTCTCAGGAGTTTCATGAGTATCTGTTACAACATCACTAGGTGAGTTTTCGTGCAACTCAAGCTTAACTCCCACTTGCTTCATGGTCTTGGAACTATGGTCTACATCTGTATGGACCATTTCCAACTGCACTTTTTTCAATTCTCTGGCAGTCCTTGTGAAGCTAACTTGTTTCTACTTGCTCATAATGCAGTTCTCACAACGACCTACATCAACAAATTTCAGACCATCTAAAACTTCTTTTGCAGTGAGCATCTTTATTCCTTTCACGCTCATATGTCCAAGTTTATTGTGCCATAGACTTGAATTTGAAGCACTCTTAGCAATAGCAACTATGTTCATACACCTACAGTGGTGTATAAGGTTGCAGATTTTGAGCCACGTGCTACCACCGTAGCACCCTTCATAATCTTCCACGAACTCTTCCCTAACTTTGTTGCATAACCTGTGCTATCCAACTGACCAATAGAGATCAAGTTCTTCTTGAGACCATGAATATATCTGACATCCTTTAATGTCCACAGATTTCCTGCCGGAGTTTTTATGTAGACATCTCCTTTTTCTTTAATCTACAAATTTTTGTTGTCGGCAAGATACACCTTCTCGAAATTTTCAGACTTGAAATTCCGGAACAACTCTTTATTTGGAGACGAATGAAAAGATGCACCTGAATCCAAAATCCAGGATTCAATCAAATTGTCCACGCTGAGGATTAGAGCATCTTCAATGTCTTATGCAGAATTTATAGAATCATTATCTCCAGATTTGTGATTCTGCTTCCTCTTTGGTCTTGTACAATCTGTCCGAAAGTGACATTTTTTCTCCACAATTTCAACACGTTACGTTTGGTCTATTTGAAGAATTTTCTCAGTTCATTGATTTTGATTGCCCTTTGTTTGGGCCCTTCGGTTTACTTCTTCCCCATTGGTCAACACTTAGAGCACTACCAGATGAATTTCCAGTTTCTCGTTTATGAATACTTTCGCTGAGAACTACATCTCGAATTTCATCAAACTTCAGTTTATCAGATCCTCGGGAACTGCTGATTGCGGCAACAACAGTATTCCACAACTTGGGTAAAGATGACATCAAAATCAACGCTTTAATTTCAACCTTGAAATTAATTTCCACCGAACTTAGTTGACTTACGATCATATTGAATTCATTTATATGATCAGCAATAGATCCACCTTCAGACATCTCTAGATTGAACAATCTCAACATCAAAGACACCTTGTTCATAGCCAACGATTTTTCGTACATATTCGACAATGCCTTCATCAGATCTGACGTTGTCTTCTCCTTGATGATGTTGATCGCCACATTTCTAGATAGCATCAACCGGATCAGCCCTAAGGCTTGTCGATCCTTAAGCTTCCACTGCTGCAAGGATATGGTATCCAGCTTCACCCCCAACAGGGGTTCGTGAAGATCTTTCTGGTACAGATAATCTTCAATCTGCATCTTCCAGAAACCGATATCGGATCCATCGAACTTCTCAATTCCAATCTTTAAGCTTTCCATCTTCACATATCGTGGTGAATTTAACCTGTTCTCTGTTACCAGTTATTAGAATCGCACAACAATGCGCACACTCGATCTAGATGAACACAAAAAATAGGATAGAGAAAATGCAAGGAGAATATTGGCTAAAAGTTTTGTATTGATGACTACAGATATGTACATTAGCTAAAAGTTTGTATTGATGACTACAGATATGTACAGTAAGAGAGAATACAGAGAATATAGAAAGTACATTTTCAAAGCTCTGCTTGAGGGATATATATGGTTTAGCTTATTATATATAGCTTTACTAACTATAACCATCTACCATATATAACTATCTACTATATATAGCTTCACCAAATATTGCTTTTTATTATACATAGTTATGTACTATTTTTGACAATTTATTTTATGTCATTTACCAAATATAGCTTTACTATGTATAACCGTTGACTAAGCTATAAATGAGCATCCGGCTCCATAACCTAACAAATGCTTCATCATAGTTTAGTCCTTGTTGTTGAGAAAACTCTCCAGCTACAAGTCGAGTATTGTATCTCTCGATTGATCCATCTAGTCGATGCTTTATTTTGTAGACCCACTTGCAAGAGATGGGTTTGACATCTCCTAGTCTTGGAACTAGTTACCAAGTTTGATTCTGCTTCAGGGCTATAATTTCTTCCTCCTCCGCTTTCTGCGGAGCCGAGTTTTATGATGCTTCTTCATAGGTCAGGCTCATTAACTCCGTCTTTTACAATAGCTACATTGACATACCTGGGATTTGGATTTTGGATTCTTTTTTATTGCCTAATTTATTGATTTTTCGTTTTCTTTTCATCAGATTTACTTGATTAAGTCACTTCTTGCTCATCCAGATCAGTGTCACTTGATCTTCAAGTGTATAAACATTTGGCTGAGTGTGCATATTTTGCTCCCCCATTCTTCTGTTATAGAATTTCTTCGGTGTTGTTTGAATCTGGTAAGACTTTCTTCTCCGAGGACCACCATGAAGATGCTTCATCGAAAACTACATCTCTTGATCTATAATATTTTCCATTTGTTGGATCACAACAATTCCACCCTGTCCTTTGATTGTCATATCAAACAAATATATACTTGACTGCTTTCTTGTCAAACTTGCTACGTAGATGGTCAGACACAAATACATAGCAAACATAACAAAATACTCGAAAGTAGCTAACTGTAGGTTTCATGTCCCTAGCCTTGGTTGGAGAAGCATGTTGATCACATGGGGAGCAATTCGCATAACTTCAGCCCAAAATTTTCCTGAAACATTCTTTGCATGTAACATGCTTCAACAGATTTCTACAAGGTGTCGATTCTTTCTTTCTGCTACATCATTTTGTTGCAGTGTGTTGGCACATGTAAACTGATGTCGTATCCCACACTTGTGTAAATATTGATCTAACACATTTGACATGTATTCTTCACCATTGTCTGAACGTAGGCAACAAATCTACACTCCTACTTCTCCTTCGATCACCATCTTAAATTCTTGAAATTTTGAGAATGTATCCGAATTTTCTTTCATAAAAAAATTCACACATATCTTAAGTAATCATCAATGAATGTCACCATATACTGCATTCCGCTGATCAATGCTTGTTTGATTGGATAGAACAAATTAGAGTGAAATAACAATAATGGTTTCTTTGCTTTGAAATTTGACTCTTTGTATGGTAATTGATGAGCTTTACCATATTGACATCCAGCGCAAACAACGATCTGTTTTGACTTCAAGTTGAGGTAGGCCTTTGAGCATAGATTTCTCCATAATCAGCTTCGACTTGTGGTAGCCAACATGTACCAATCTTGCATGTCATAGATGTGTTGTCTCACTCTTTTGGGTCTTGTCAACATAGGCAGGCTCTGTAGATAGGACGTGAATGGAATTCACTCTTCGTCCTTTCATTGTATAGGACGTGAACGGAATTCACTCTTCGTCCTTTCATTGTTGGCTTTCCTGTTATTTTAATATCTTCATAGACTTTCACATCTTCTGGCCCAAACAAGACATAGTTTTCTGATGTTGTTAGTTGAGACACTGACAACATGTTCTTCTTTATTCCCAGTACATGATAAACATTATGTAGTGACACTATATTAGATTTATTGTCAAACATGATTGTCGTACTGCCGATCTAAACAATTGACAACTGTGTGTTATTTGTTGTGCGTACCATACGACTTCCTGTGTGCTCTTTCTTGTCTTGCAATTTTCTCTAATCGCCAATCATCCAATCATTCTCATAATCGATATGCTCTCACATCTCTTCTCCGATTGTAGTCTTCAAGGCAAACATTGTCTTGTCTGCTTTGATTCTCCATTTGCGCAAGGCATCATTAGAATCTTCCTCTGGCGGCGTAATTTCACTCCCACCAACGACCTCCCAAAAGTCTTGTCCTTATAAATAGAACATGATGCATGTTCCCACATATTGTAGTTGTTGCTATTGAGTTTCTTAATTTCTTCAACGATTTGAAAATCACCCATCATGTTGGTAAGACCTCAGTAATACCAAACAAGTCTTTTCAATACAAAACTTGCAGAGTCACAGACTACTCACAACACAAAGAAATTCACTCACTAATAATCTCAAGAAATCGTTTATGATGTGGAAGATCAGACACACAGCTGCAACCCAGAGCATACTAAGAGTTCAAAGAGATCAAATATTGTATTCTTTGGGCTTTTCCCTCAATGATTTTAAAACGTGTCTGCTAGGGGAAGATTTCACACCCTTATAAAGAATGCTTCCCTTCTCTAAGAGACCCTTCGAGGCTTAGCCTCCTCGCTGGCACATCGTTCAGTGTCTGGCTCTGATACCATGTTAGAAATCATGAATCTCCATAATGTAATGATATTGTCCACTTTGAACATAAGCTCTCATGGGTTTACTTTGAGTTTCTCCCCAATGCGTCATACGAATGGATATGTATTCTATAAACCCATGATCATCGTCTAAATTAGTCAATGTGGGACTCCCTCCCAGCAATCCTCCCCTTAATAAAGTACACCATAGAGCCTCCCTTGAGGCCTATAGAGCCTTGAAACAACCTCCCCTTAATTGAGGCTCGACTCCTTTCTTTGAAGCTCTCGAACAAAGTACACCCTTTGTTCGATACTTGAGTCACTTTTTTTACTACACCTTCAAGACTCACAACTTCATTGTTCGACATTTGAGGATTCTATTTACATGGCTAAGTTAAGGGCATGACCCTAATACTAGGTTGTCGAATATAACTCTGTGTGGGAAACACTAGTACTCTCTATTAAGACCAATCGAGAAGAAACTACAATACAAGACACTTTGTATTTTTTGGGATGAAAAATTAAGTAGGATGAAAGGGTATTTATGGGAGAGGAAACACTGTATTCATACAATTTCTCAATCTTTTTTCTAGAATATTCAAATTTTTTTCCTAAAATAGTTAGATATATTTATTGCTAAAATACTTAAATCATCTCCCTAAAATAAATATAGAATCAACTTCTACAATTGTCTGGTTTGACCCTAAATGTAGAATGGTCTTATACAATTGTTGGATTTAACTCTATTGGGCTTATGATATTTAAAATAGTCTTATACAATGGTTGGGTTTGACTCTATTGGACTTATGATATTTTAACAATATCCGTAAGATAAAGATCCTTAACCATGACCGTAGAGATGAAAAAGAACGTAGCACGTATACTAATTGGTAAATTGTTGAAACAAAATTATACTAGGAAAACATACTAGGGATTAATATCTTATTAGTTGTTATACACATTCTATATAAGTTGTTGAGAAACATGGTTGATTGGGTGAAAATTCCACAAATCCTGCTACAACCACGAATCAGATTGATTTGGGACAGTCATTGGAGAACACACACGCACCCATTAATAATTCAAATATGAATTCAAATGCTTATTCATTTAGTACTAATATTTTTAAATTACTTCTTTTCATAACAATTCTCTAACCTTTGCGAAAACTATTTTAAAAAATAATAAATAAAATATTTAAAAAGAAAAATATATTATCAAAGAATCATTAAGCTTAGTTTATTCTAAAGTAGCTTTTAGATTTAAATATTATCCAAATATATATATATATATATATATATATATATATTAGAAAACTAAGGCTTTTTTGGGCATATTTTGGATGCAAGCGCATGTGAAGAAAGGATGGATGGTCGGTGGCAGATGCGGAGTGGCCTATTAAAAAGGTTTACCCCTTTTCTTTTCTTATCTTTTCTTTATTTAATTAATAGTTTATTTAAGAAAGCCTGAGAGAAAATGATTAAGGCACCTTAATTCTTAAACAACAAGAATTAGAATAGTATTGTTCTTGGATGGGATGGCTTTAATCCCTTTATCTTTCCCATCTGCTTACTAATTCCCCACTTTTTCAATTCTCAATAGTTTTTTTTCCTTTTATCTTTATTAGATTATCTTTATTAGAACATGTCGAAGATCACGAAGCAACATCAGGCATTGGAGAAAACCAAAAACTTCGAACATGCAAATCAAACTAGTTTACTGAAGTTAATGATAAAGATAATATCATTGGGTTTGGTTGAGTTGGGTCCATTTGATCTAACTCAACTCGTTTTAATATTTGTGATTGGTTAGATTGTTTCATGTCTAAATTTCATTCAATTTCAATTGAGGTGATTTTTTTTTTTTTTTTTTTAGTTTTAAGATTGTTTAGGGAGATTTAAGGAGATTTGAACCAAATGAAATCCTAATTTGAGAAAACAAGACATCATAGAATTTGTAATTAATCATTTGGATCGATATTTAAGTGTTTCTTATAAGATTGCTTATAAATGTGACTGATTAACATCATATCATGTTTTATGATAGATTTCCAAGTATGATATGAAATTGATGTTTGATTGAAATAGAAACTTTTGAGTTTGATTTAGATTCTAACTAAGCATGAACATGTTGTATTATACCTTGATGATTCAATTGAGAAGATCTCTAATTAAGCATGGGTATATCGATTTATGTACCTTGACTATTCAAATGAGCATGATTAGGCTTGATAAGGTATAACTATACTATGCTTGAAGTTTGATGTCCTAGGTAAGCATGATTAGGATCGATTGAGTATGATTATTGAGGATTCACGAAAAAAAAAAAATTGTAACTTCCCTCAGTCCCACATGAATCTGATTCGTGGTATATAATGATTGGAGAACACACACAAATTGTAACGACCCTAAATTCCCACATATCTAGAGTCGCCACTAACGTCTCATGTTCATCTCTAATGCAGAATAAAAATCTAAGCATGCTCATCTTTATTAGCGGAAAAATTTAAAAACTTCAGAATACATTAAAACATTGGAAAACACTGCCGGACTTACATGTTTCAAACATCGTGCTGGAGTTCAAAAGACAAAATAAAACGATTACAAATTAATTAATATAAATGGATGAAATGCAAACGCCCTATCCTAACCAAGACTAGGAATTTTAAATATGCAACTATCCTATGCACGTGCCACAGTCTCTGATCACGATGCCACCGTCAACCGTACATGGGAGCCTTGCCTTTACCTGAAAAACAATATGGCACACGGCCTGAGTATTTTTCGAAATACTCAGTAAGTGACCCCACTATAGGGCCCATGCTAATGCAAACACATGCAATCATGAATAGGGACCTATCTCTAATCATCTTAGGGGTGGCCTCCAGTCTCGGACAAATTGGATGTGTAGTACTTCCCTACACACGACTCACACGTGCGAGTGTGAGTCCCCAGGGCGCTCGCACACCCCCTGGACCCTCTGGTCAAGCTAATCTGTAGCGACGTCCGGAGGTCAGCGGAACCCCATAGTGTCATGCACCTCATGAACACCCTCATCTGTGTGCTTTCGCACCTGTGCGCATTCGCGCTCATCATAAGGTGCGCGTCC
The DNA here is from genome assembly GCF_057944985.1 of Cucurbita pepo subsp. pepo. Lineage (NCBI taxonomy): Eukaryota > Viridiplantae > Streptophyta > Magnoliopsida > Cucurbitales > Cucurbitaceae > Cucurbita > Cucurbita pepo. The sequence continues at coordinate 6,028,097 of NC_141800.1, read as the reverse complement.
GCACTCATCATCTCTAGGGGGAGTAGCCCTATGCTTATGAACATACAAAATGCATGAGGTCCCTCTAAATCCATCGTAATGTCTCTTCTGACACAACCCTCTAGTCTCATCTCTTTGTTACTCTAGGTAACGCATACTCGTGGATATTTATATTAATATCATTTTCATGCTCTTAGGGTTGTGTCCTACGTCGATCTGACGACATGATGCAATATGGCACTCATCATCATCTAGCATGCTCAATATGGAAAACATCATCATATTAAGGTAAAAATCATGCAATCATCATGCTCATCATAATGCCACAACGTGCGTCAAACATATCAAGGGTCACTCAACAAAATATGTATATACTGCACATATCATCAAGCATCATAATCCACACATCATCATAACTCATACAATTATTTAGCCTATCCTATAGTAAGGCCACTTACTTGGTTGGCCTTGGCCGAAGTACTCCCTAAATAGCAAAACGTAAGCTCCCGTTCCGTGAGAGCTGCTTCCTACGTCGCCGGGGTTTGTTTCCTATCACACCGTTCACCACTTTCCGTTAGTATTTCACAATTAATTTACCTATAATTTAATAAATGTGAAATACGGCTCTGAAACGGCCTCGGATACCTTTATCGGGGCTGAAAACAGGTCCGGGAGGGTCGAAACAGTGGAAACCGGGCTGAAAACAGGTGAGCCGAGCCAAACAGCCGCTGGAGCCGTCGGAGGAGCCACCGGAGCGTCACCGGAGGGAGCCCGAGCCGTTTGCGCCGAGCCGAGCCGAGGGACTGCCGCGCCGCTGTGTGACACGTGGCAGTAGCAGAGAAAGCCACGTTGGGCGGTAGTGTCGGGTCGAAGCGCGGATCGCAGTCCGGTTCGGGTCGTGGTTCGGGTCGCGGGCTGTGGAAGGCTACTAGGCCAAGGCTTACTGGGCTGGGCCGCAAGTGTTTGGTTTGCAGGCCGGCTCAATTGGACCGTGGGTCTAGTCTGGGTTGGTTCAACTGAACCGTAGCTTCTGGGCCGGTTTGAGGTTTGGGCCGCTGTAGTTGGGCTGGGCCGAAGGCAGAGGCCAAGGGAGGAACGGGCTGGCTCTCCCGAGTTCTGGGTTCGGGTTGACCCGGATCCGTGGATCTCGTCTTCCTTACCCGACTTCGGCCGATTTTACGGCGAGCTTTCTCTCTCCTTCCCACGGCGTTTCCGTTGCCGATTTCGGTCCTCTTCCTTCCCTTTTCCTCTTTGTTCGTCGTCCTTCTTTCCTTTCTGGGAGTTTTGCGGCCTAAAAGCTCCTAAAAACCACAGATCTAAGAATCGATTAAGAAACCTAATTTTCCGACCTCGGTTACCGACGACGACGCTTACGAAATAACACAAAACGCACCCTGAGTCATTGTGCTTTCGTTAGGGATCCCTCTTATGGTGGTAACAGGTCGTTTGGTGTCGGTTTGAGGGTGGTTTGAGGGCTCGTCGGAGAAACTGGACACTCGCCGACGTTTGTCCGAAATCTCTCTCTCTCTCTCAAAATTCTCTCTTTTCTCCCTTTGCAGGTCTTCTAAAGATGCTGGGTGTCGTGGGCTGAGGGTGGGCGTGCTGTGACCATCGTTTCGCGTGGGTTCCGCGAAACTCGGCGGTCGCCGGAAAACTCGCGGGTTTTCCGGCGACTGAGTTTTTTTTTTTTTTTTTTTTTTTCGTTTTCTCATTTTCCTTTATTTATTATATATATATATATATATATATATATATATATATATATATATATATATATATATATAATTTTTTTTTCTTTCTTTCCCGGGTCGTTAAACAAATGATTTGGGACAGTCATTGAAGAGCACACACAAATACTGACTTTATATGATGATGTGATGATGTTATATGATAACGTGATGACGTTATATGATGACGTGATGACGTGATGACGTTAAATGATGATGTTCTATGATGATGTAATGATGTTCTATGATGACATGATGACGTTAAATGATGAAGTGGTGATATTATATGATGACGTGATGACGTTAAATGATGATGTGATGATGCTAGATAATGATGTGATAATGTTATATGAAGATGTGATGATGTACATGATGTTGACATGATGATGATGCATGATAACATGATGATGAAATGACTTAATATGATGATGTTCCATATTAAGATGATGTGCATGTATTAAATGTCATGATGCACTATAATGACGAGTTTTCAAAGACACAATCCTAGTTAAAGTTAAAGATGATGAATGTACAAAGACCAATGCGTGCATGTTACCTAGAGTAATGTGTGAACGAGGTATAAAGTTGTGTCATAGAGGAGATTTAAAGATGAAAACTATATGGACCTCATGCATTTTGTGTGTCCATATACATCGAGATACTTCTCCATTTATGATGATGAGTACGAACGTGTGGATCGTGTATAGGGAATTACTACACATCCAATTTTGTCCGAACTGGAGGTCACCCCTATGATGGTTTTAAATGATAGGTCCTAGATCATAAGTTGCATTTGTTTGCATTTCCTGACCCCAATAGTGGGGTCTCTTATTGAGTATTTCTTAAAATACTCAAACCGTGTGTTACTTCTTTTTCAAGAAAAGGCAAGAACATCCATATACGGCTGATGACGACGTCGCAATTCAAGACCATTACACATGCATATGGTAATTATACTTACTTTCTTAGACTTAAGTTAGAATAGAGTTTTTTTTTTTTTTTTTATTTTAACGTTCATTTATTTTATTCAGTATTTTGTTATATTATTTAAAAAATGTTTTCGAACACGTAAGTCCATGATAATGTATTAAGATATAAAGATATATCTTAGATATCTATAATCCCTTAATATTTTTTCCCTTATTTTTTAGGAATAGGCTGGTAATATATTTTATCTCATTTTGAGGATTTGGTTAATAATAGATTTTGTATATTTTATCTCATTTTCAAGATTTGATTGATAGTATATTTTGTTTTATTTTTAGGAGTTAGTCGGTAGTTGTATCCTATTTAAACTGTTGTAAACATTCATGAATATTGCACTTTCTGTCCCACTTTTGTTTCTCATTCTTAACATGATATCGGAGCACTAATCTTGATGTTCTTAAATATCAAATTTTTTTTTATGGGGAATCAACCAAATCCAGCTTCAAAACGTCGGATATTGGCTTAACACGTCCTTATTTCATTCATCACTCTAATCAGCTAAGATATTTACTTGTTCCATTCAAATTAAATGGGATAAATTATCAATCCTAGCATAAATCAATTATGTACTCATAATGCCAAAAGGAAAATTGGATTCATTGATAGCACAATTGAAAAACCATCCCAAGGTGCAAATTCAACATAATTTGAACTCTGAAATCAGTGCAACAATATGGTATTATCTCGGTTAACTCATTCGGTTGAAGCAGATATCGCTGAAGGTATTATTCAAGTCAAGACAATTCATCAAGTGTGGGTTGATCTTCATGATCAATTCTCACAAAAGAATGCTCCAACAATTTTTCAGATACTAAAGTCAATAGCAATTATGTCACAGAGAACGATGACACAACATATTTCACCAAGCTCAAAGCACTCTGGGATGAATTGGAAGTGCATCTCACACCATTTACCTATAAACAACGTCAAATACATGTTAATCAACGCGAAGAAGAAAAATTTATGCAACTACTCGTGGGGCTCAATGAGTCTTATAAAACAGTGAGATCTAACATATTGATGATCACTTCATTACCTAATGTAAGGCAAACCTATTCATTACTTGTACAAGAAGAGATGTAGCATCAGGTAGCTTCTGCACCTACTTAAAATTTCTCAATTGCAACAGTAGTGCAAAAGAAGACAACATATTCAAAATTCACTAAGGACAAATCAAGTGAATATTGCAATAGAAGTTGTCATACAATTGATGAATGTTGAATCTGTAAGTTTTACTTTAAATTTTGTGATAAAAAGTAATATACAAAAGATCGATGTCGACAGAAAAATAATTCTGAAAGGGCAGTTCAAGTCAATCAACGCAGCAATCGTGGATATCTATCATCTGCAATAGGACTAATGTTTCTCAGTTGAATATAGAAGAACCGTCCTCTAATTCTATTGCAAATTTTTCTTATGAGCAATTACAACAAATAGCACAAGCCTTATCTGCATTCAATCATCGTTCTTCTAGTAATTATAAGAGTTACATCAATGCTGCAGGTTTGTTTCTAGTAACTGCATTATCCATTAACTCTGCTAGTTCTGATTTATGGATTCTCGATAGTGGAGCTACGGATCATATAGTATCCAAAGGTTCTGTTATGACTAAACCAAAGGCTGTAATCATTTCTACAATAAATTTGTCTAATGGGAGGGACAACACATGTGTCACATATTGACAATGTTTCCTTTAATTCCGACCTTAATTTAAACAATATTTTATGTGTGCCTTCATTCCATTTTAACCTGATGTCCATTAACAAACTTACCAATGACTTAAAATGTTGTGTCACATTCTATCTTGATTTTTGTGTTATGTAGGACTTAGCTGCAGAGAAAATGATTGGCTCGAGTAAACAAGTTGGAGGTCTCTATCATATTTCTTTATCTCCAATCAAATCTTCAGTACATCAAATATCTCAGTCAATCTGATTTGTGGCATTTACGCCTAGGTCATCCTTCATTTTCTTGTTTTAAATTTCTAGCTAATCAATTGCATCTTAATAATGCTACTTTTTCTCATAACGGTAGTATTTGCCCGTTAGCAAAACAAACTAGGTTGTCTGTTCCAAGAAACTCAATAACACATTCTGCATTAGATTTGTTACATTGTGATGCTTGGAGCCTCATAAAATTCCTACCCATTATGGTTTGTATTTTTTTCTCACTATTGTTCATGATTTTATTCGATGTACTTGGGTTTTTCTCATGCAACATAAATCAGAAGTACATCATTTGTTAATGAAATTTGTTAAATTCGTTCAAACTCAATTTCATACTACTATCAAGATAGTACATCAGACAATGGGACTGAGTTCCTATCTTTGCAACCATTTCTTAGTTCTTGTAGCATTGAATTTCAGCGCACTTGTGTATATATTCCACAACAAAATAGAGTCGTAGAACGTAAGCATCGTCATATCCTAAATGTAGCTAGATCTCTTCACTTTCAATCTCTGTTGTTTATCTTATAAATAGAACACCATTACCATTGTTATTTAACAAGACACCCTTTGAATCACTCTACAAACGACCATCTACATTTCATCATTTTAAAGATTTTGGACGTAAATGTTATGCACTGTAGTATATCCTAAGCAAAAATTTGAACCTCGGGCAATTTCTTGTGTTTTCGTAGGATATCCTTGTGGTCACAAAAGGTTACAAATTGTATGACATGCAATCTCACAAATTCTTTATCAGTTGTGATGTTAAATTTTGTGAAGATCATTTTCCTTTTTCATCAGCTTCACAAACTTTGACATTAGTTCCTTCGACTACCATTTTACCACTTCATGATTCATCATACTCAAACATCTATTCTAGTCCTCCTGCACCTTCTATTCCTTCACCTACTTTGTTGTCTCCTCCACCTTCTATTCCTTCACCTACTTCATTGTCTCCTCCACCTTCTATTCCTTCTCTAGATTCACCTACTAATTCTAATTTTATCCCACCTGATACATCAGTTCCACTCCGATGTTCTACTCGTACCAAAGAGCTTCCAGCTTGGCATAATGATTATGAGATATCTTCTGCAACCAATCATTTAACCTCTAGCTCAAGTCCTAGCATTGACACCAGGTATCCTCTTCATCATTACATTTCACTCTCGTTTTCTCTTACTCAACGTGCTACTCTAGCTCTTATTATAGCCCAAACATAACCTAAAACCTAAGATGAGGCAGTTGGCGACCCATTATGGCAGCTTTGGAACGTAATCATGCTTGCTCTCTCGTTCCTCTGCTACCTAACCATACTTTCTCTTCCATAGATGGCTTAAAGCCATAAAATGAAACTCTTGAGTCATTTCAAGAGTCGGTAACATTCATACTTTATGACCATAATTAACCACTATATATTCTTTATGACTATAATTAGCCACTATATAAATGTAGTAAATGAAAAGTCTTAAAATACATTAATGAAATACGATAACTCTAAATTACTCTAAATTGTAATCCACCCAAAATTTTTAAAAACTAAGCTTCATTCTTCTTCAATATGGCATGAATTGAAATATCTTTTGATAATTTCAACGACAATTTTTTCACATCTTCATTGAAATATATTGTATGACTGATGTATTTTGGTTCATATCAATATATCAACCGCCTCTAGATAGCCCTGCAACATCATTAGCATGAAATTATCAAATTGATTTTGGAGTTTCATGATACACTCCTAGAATGATAAAAGATGATGAGAAGTTGTTTAAAAATCTGTTCCATTTGTTTCCAATAATGTGGAGTGGAATAATGAAAATCCGTACATAGAAATAACAAAACCATATGAGAGTAATCAATTTTTCCCAAGAACAAGACACCCACAAGAAATATGAGTATCAAATTCTCTTAAGAAACAAACTTCTTATAGACTTATATAATGGACCAACTCTTCTCCAAGATATAACTTAACATTAAAAGTTTATAATTTAAAATATTTAACATCTTAAAATACTTTTCAATAACGAGTACCCATTTTAAAGAAATTTTAAAAAGTATGCAATTTAACAAAATAGTTCAAACGAGAACACTTTTAATCCAAATTCTCTAGTTCCACGAACTATGAGTATTGTAACAAAGTTTTCAATGTAGAAACATCTTAAAATAGAGAAAAACATAAAGACGTTAGAGTTGCTTGCTTCCCCACTCTGCTCGTGTGCTACAACATTGCTCTTACTTGAAAATTATTTAAAAAATGTTAAAAATATCGAGTAAGACACTCAGTGTGGTTAGACAAACAAACCATTATACATTTGACCAATCAAAATCAAGGAATCTTAGTGGTTGATTATCCAAAACATAGAATGTATAATCTAATCACCGAAAACCGTTTTCAGTAATTACTCTTCAATAGTAATTGGTAGCTAATTACCCGAAACACATTGCATGTAACCTTTATGGTTTTACGACTTCTACAAAACCCTTGTTAAAAGTCCAGGAGATTTTAGATATCGAGAAATTATAGTATTTATTAGTTCATTCTTGTTCAAAGTTAGCGGAATTTTATTGTTTTAAGTTCAATGCATGTGAAGGTTTGTATGTTAAGAGAAATAAGGTGAATTATCATAATTGTAACGGTTTAGTTACGGTTCTATTAACTGTTACAATTCATGAAATCATAATAAAGTAAGTCATAAATACATGCTTTAGCAATCATTTAACAACGGTGTATGAAATGACAACGTCATTTCAATTAAATTTAAAGCGTTATCATTATAGAACAGCAAACGATGCCGTTTTGTGTTTGCCTACAATGACGGTTATAGTCCAAAGTCAAAACAAACTTCCATTTTGGTTCACTGAATTTAAAACGGCTATGGAAGATGTCAATCCTCATCATTTATAAATTTTGTAAAAAGTCTAAAATGTCGTATATTATATATATTGAAAGTCTCTTCTTCCTGCACAAAATGTCGTATATTATATTTATTGAAAGTCTCTTCTTCCTGCTTGAAAATTGCATTTATCAATTTAATGAGTTAACATAAATTAAGTTCGATGGTAGTTGACATATACTAATCTATTTCATGATCTATTCTTGCTAATTTTTTTTATTTATCTTTGTGAAGATTAAGACAGGATTCTCTCTAAAGAATTTGTGGAGATCCATAAGATTTTTCGTCGTTTATTATTATTAAAAAAATAGTTGTTTTAAATATTTCATTTTCCAATATAATCTTTATTAAAAAAATTGCAAAAAAAAAATCTTAATATATCAATATATTTATAAGTAAACATATATAATTAATTAATTAATTAATTAATGACTTTAACATTTTTAACCATTAATCTTTAATTTAAATATTATAATTAGAATCTCAAAATTAATTAATTTTAATTTTTTAATTTATTATTATTATTATATATTTATTTATTAAAAATATATATTAAACCGAGATGGGATGGGGAATATCATCTCGTCCCCAACCCCATTTATCTAATAGGAAAAATGTTCTTCACTCTTTCCTCCATTTTTCATTTAAACCAAGATTTTCCTCCCCATTCAAGGTGAGTCTACAGCTTCGTAGATAGAATGGACATCTCAATCAAAATCAATATATTTTTATAAGCAATATATATATAACTATATAATTAATTAATGTTTTCAAACTTTAATATTATTACGTCATTTTTTACGATTAATCTTTAATTTAAATATCATAATTAAAATTTCAAAATTAATTATTTTTATTTTTTTAATTTATTATTATTATTAAACATTGAAAATATATTTATATTAAATGAAAATAAGGTGGGACATAATTTCATCCCCAACCTCATTTATCTAACAAGAAAAAAAAATGTTCTTCACTCCCTCTTGGGACGGAGATTTCCCTCCCCCATTCAAGGTGGTCCCAACCTCACACACAAAATGGACATCTCAATTAAACTCAAGCAGAAGTTATATTTAATTAAATTCCTTTCATATACTTCATACTTATCTGAAAATGATTCACTCTTGTTTAAGGAACCGTATTTCACCTTTGTTTGGTTCTCTTTTCGTAACTTCTTTGGTTGGCATATGCTCTATATGAATGCTTTTCCTTTGTAAGCTGTATAGATTGTTTGCAACTTTCTTTAGTTGGTATAATATATCACTAATTATATGTACTTTAATAACCCACCTCATTCTCCCTTGTGCTTTCTCGTATGTTTGCTATATGCATAAATTATATGAGTTGCTATAATTTCTGTATGTATGGAATTTAGTAAGTGATTTTGAATATGACAAAAGTTATTTTACTTATTATTTGTCATCCACGGACTAAAACTTATAATCTCCCACTTTATTTGGAGTTGAATGTTAAAATTATGGAATATTTATTAATTTTTCAAGAAAAATACCGTTTATACTCATGGTTGAAGATAACATAAAAAAAAGATTCACTTGCTTGAAATACTATCGTCAATCTATACATAAGTGATTAAAATATATTTATGATAGAGTAGTCCATTAATTGTTGTACTAAAAAATTTGAAATATTAATGGTTGACCCGTCTTAAAATGAGAATATATATATATATATATATATTTACACTTAAATAATAAAAATGGTAGATAATTGGGTTTCTGTAGGATTATGATAATAACAATTTCCATGTTTAATATAATAAATAAATTATTAAGGATAAAAAAACCTTTCTGTCTTCGTCTCCCGTACATAAAAAAAAAACAAAAAAACAAATAATCTTTGTTGGATACTTTGTCATGATTCATTTTTTTAAACTTTGAATTTTTGGACAGTTACTAAAAAGACAAAAGACGAAAGCAAATAAAAGAAAAGTAAAAATATGATAATATTTTTTTGTAATTTAAAAACAAACAACACAACATTTAAAATAAATTGAGACCATGTACCAGCTAGTGTTATTCAAATTTACTAAGGGTCTAAAGATTGTGATACAATTTTTAAACTATATAATAAGACCCAAAATTCTGCGGACGGACTGATGTCCCAAAATGACTCCTCCTATAACCGTGTATCTCTCGTGCCTTCCCCCACCTTCACCATCAACGAACACTTTTAAAAAGAAATATTGAACCAGGTTAGTATAGCTTCTATCATCCACTAAAAATTCCCTTAATAAATCATCAACCATTTTCTTAAAACTTGCTCAAATGAATAATTATTTTTCTTGTATGTCAATCATATGTTATTCAAGACTACATTAATAACATTGAATTTCATACCATGGATAAAATTAAATGGTAAATAAAATATTAAAAATTAAATAATTAATTAGAAGGCTTTAGGGAATGAATCCCACCAAGAAGACCAAGAGAATGTTTAGAATATTTGTTATGTGCTTTCAATGATTGATAGGAATATATCTATCACAAGCATGCATGAGTGAACCAAGTTAAGATTAGGGTGCTACACCTAGAGCAGTTTACATGTTGACCTAGGTCATTACGCTTTTAGTAGAATATGTCCCCCAAGATTGTGAACGACGGCTAGAGGTCAGATCTGTGTGATGAGATTTAAACCACCTAGACACCTTTAAGAGCCTAGTGTCACGATCATGCTCGTCCAACCCTTTATGTCTTTTCATATTCTAGTGTTCTACTTTTGTATTTCTAGGAAGTATGACGTTTCAGAAATATCATGTCTAGGCCTGTCAGACATAAAATGCCTCGGAATGTAATATAGGGGGATATGACTAGTTGTCAACTTCTCCCTACCCAAGGTTATATATTGTGAGCGTTGTTATTTCTCTCTTGCTTGCTTATATAACGTCTCTTTCAAAAATCTCTCTTTCGAAAATCTCTCTCTGCCATCGTTTTCTAAAACCTTCTCTTAAAACCGAGGCCAGAGGCTCAAGCATACGTCACTTGGTCGTGGGCGACACAAGAACGAATTGACTTAGCTCACTTGTTGTTGGAAAGTGAGTGCCGCACAATCGCAAGTCCGCTGCCATCAAAAGTGCGATTGTGACAAGTGGTATCAGAGCTTTGTTAGCTCCGTGACATAGCAAAGACCGAAAACATGTCGACGACAAAGTCGACACCTAAATCACAAGCCGACCGGCTTGCTTTAATAGAGGAGGAAATGTTGTTCCTCAAAGAAGTCCCTGACACCATCCGCTTCCTGGAAGCATGGGTGACAGAATTGAATGGAAAAGTCGTAGAAATCGACGCAATGGGCAACCGCCTGGATGGGTTGTCAATCGCAGAACTGATGTTTCGACTGACCTCGCTCGAAAAAAGAGTTGCTCCTACGAGCAGCCTAGGATCGTCTGGTAGCCCCGATAGCTCTGTCGCGCACAAGAAGGGACGTGGCGAAGAGTTCGACGTGCTACAAAATACAATGATGAGTTTGCTCAATGGATTAGCTGACGAATTCAAAACAATGATCGATGACATCCAATAAAAGATGTCCGTCATGAGCACCCGAATTGAGGTGACATGAAAGCCGTGGAGAACGTCACGGCTAGGCAAACTTATACATGATCCAACAAACTGAAGTTTCCAGACCCTAGACCTTTCAAAGGGAATCGGGACGCCAAAGAGTTGGCGAATTTCATCTTTGATGTCAAACAGTACTTCAAAGCCATAACGGCTTGTACCGACGACATAAAGGTGACAATAGCCTCGATGTATCTCATAGACGATGCCAAACTTTGGTGGCGTACGAAGGTGTAAGACATCGAGAATGGATTGTGCACCATGGACTCGTGGGAAGACCTCAAGAGAGAGTTGAGGGACCAATTCTTCCCCGAAAATGTAGAACATCTAGCAATGGGAAAACTAATAGCTCTAAAGCAAACTGGAAGCATAAGGGACTATGTCAGACAGTTCTCGACCCGGATGCTAGATATCAAGGGCACATCAGAGAAGGACAAGGTATTCTTCTTTATAAATAGGTTACAACCGCGGGCCAAAACAAAAATACACGAGAAAAGGTCCAAGATCTAGCTACCGCAATTGCCAGTGCCGAGAGACTCCTAGACTATGGGAACGAAGCGGGTTACCAAAAAAGAACAACACAGGCCCCAAACACTGGGAGCAAAACATATAATCCGCCAGGTCATCGAAATGAAAGCCCCAATAGGCCAAACGAAAGTAACGACAGACCAAACAGGTGGACAGATAGACCTCCTAGAACAACCAAGCGGGGACATCTCGAGGACCTTACCCTCAAAGGAACCACCTGACGACACCTTTACAATGCCTGTTGTGTAAAGGCCCCCACAGACTGTCCTACTGTCCTCATCGGGCCTCTCTTAGTGCACTCCAAGTGTCCATTCAAGAGAGCAACGACACAGGAGTCGAGACTATGCTAGACAAGAAGGAAGATCATGACAACCCCCGAATGGGCGCGCTCAAATTCTTGTTAACCCTCCAACGGAAGGTCGACCCGAAGGAGATAATAGAGAAAGGGCTCATGTTCGTGGATGCGACAATAAACTCTCAACCAAGCAAGAGCACCTTGATAGACTCAGGAGCGACCCACAACTTCATCGCCGATCAAGAGGCACGAAGATTGAGACTCACCATAGAAAAGAACCCTAGAAAAATGAAAGCTGTCAACTCCGAGGCCTTGCCTATTGTGGGAATTTCCAAAAGAGTCCCCTTCAAATTAGGGGCTTGGACAGGAGAGTTGGACCTTGTCGTGGTTCGCATGGACGACTTTGACGTGGTACTTGGGATGGAGTTCCACCTAGAACACAAAGTTATCCTAATGCCACTAGCGAAATGTTTGGTGATCACCAACCGCAACCCCACAGTAATACCTGCAAGCATCAAGCAACCAGGTAATCTTAGAATGATCTCGGCCATACAATTGAAAAGAGGACTCGCATGAGAGGAACCTACATTTATGGCTATACCACTGATGGAAGAAGTGATCACTAAGGAAACTATTCCAAGCGAAATCAAGGAGGTACTAGACAGTTATGCTGACATAATCCAGAAAGCTTACCACAAACATTACCACCCCGTCGAGGCATTGATCACGAAATTGAACTCCTCCTCGGGGTTAAAAACCCCTAGCGAAGAACGCATACTGCTAGCCAAATTGAGGAAACAACTAGATGAGTTGTTGACGGCAGGATTCATCTGCCTGGCAAAGGCGCCTTAAGGCCGCTGTACTATTTCAGAAAAAGAAGAATGGGACGTTGCGTCTGTGCATAGATTATAGAGCCTTAAACAAGGTGACGGTACGCAACAAATACCCACTGCCGATAATATCCGACTTGTTCGACCAACTTCACGGGGCCAAATACTTCACGAAGTTGGACTTACGATCAGGGTACTATCAAGTACGTATCGCCGAAGGGGACGAGTCCAAGATGATGTGTGTAACAAGATATGGGGCCTTTGAGTTCCTGGTAATGCCCTTTGGCTTGACAAACGCCCTAGCTACATTTTGCACGTTAATGAACAAGGTTTTCCACAATACTTGGATCAATTCGTCGTAGTATACCTCGACGACATAGTTGTATACAGCACAACCCTAGAGGAACACAAGGTGCACTTGAAGCTGGTGTTTGACAAGCTACGGCAGAATCAGTTGTACGTCAAGAAAGAAAAATATGCCTTCGCACAAACATGTATCAACTTCCTTGGACATGTCATCAGTTGTGGACAGATCGGTATGGATAGCGATAAGATAAAAGCTATCCAAGAGTGGAAAATCCCTACTTCCGTATCCGATGTGCGATCCTTCCTAAGATTGGCAAACTACTATAGGAAGTTCGTCGATGGATTTTCACGACGAGCCGCCCCATTAATAGAGCTCCTGAAGAAAGACCACCCTTGGTCGTGGTCAAATAAATGTCAAATGACCTTTGAAGATCTGAAGGCAACCATGACGAGGGGTCCTATCCTCGGACTAGTAGATGTTACAAAGCCATTTGAAATAGAGACAGATGCTTCCAACTTTGCCCTAGGCGGTGTCCTTATTCAAGAAGGCCACCCCATCGCTTATGAAAGTCGAAAGCTCAATGATGCTGAACGGAGATACACTGTTTCTGAAAAAGAAATGCTGGCTGTGGTCCATTGCCTACGAGTCTGGAGACAGTATCTCTTGGGATCACTGTTCATAGTGAAGACGGATAACAGCGCCATTTGCCACTTCTTCGATCAACCAAAATTGATGGCAAAACAAGCCCGGTGGCAGGAGTCGTTGGCTGAATTCGACTTCAAATTTGAACACAAAGTAGGAAACAGTAATCAAGCAGCCGATGCACTGAGTCGGAAGGGCGAACATGCGGCCCTGTGCATGTTAGCCCATATTCATTCAAGTAAGATCGGTGGATCGATGCGCGACATCATCAAAGAACATTTACACAAAGACCCATCGGCCAAAGCCGTCATCGAACTAGCTAAAGCTGGGAAGACACGACAGTTTTGGGTCGAGGGAGACATTCTAAAGACTAAAGGAAACAGATTATACGTCCCAAGAACAAGAAAACTGAGGAAGAAGCTCATTCAGGAATGCCATGATACCTTATGGGTCAGACACTCTAGGTGGCAAAGAACATATGCCCTAATCAAAAAGGGGTACTTCTGGCCAAATATGCGGGATGACATCATGTAGTACACCAAGACGTGTCTCATCTGCCAACAGGACAAAGTCGAGAAAGCCAAAGTCTCGGGACTCTTGGAACCTCTACCTGTGCCAACAAGGCCTTGGCAAAGTGTGTCTCTGGACTTCATAACACACATCCCAAAAGTTGGGGAATATGACGCCATCTTGGTTATCGTAGACTGGTTCTCGAAATATGCAACGTTCATCCCCACTCCCAAATTATGCTCAGCTGAACTAACAGCCCAACTATTTTTCAAACACATTGTAAAGTTATGGGGCATTCCGTCGAGCATCATCAGTGACAGGGATGGTAGATTCATTGGCACATTCTGGATCGAATTATTCGCCTTCTTGGGAACGACTTTAAACATCTCCTCGAGCTATCACCCTCAAACCGATGGATAGACAGAACGGTTCAACTGCTTGCTCTAAGAATACTTACGTCACTTCGTCGACGCTCGCCAGAAGAACTGGATACAACTACTAGATGTCGCCCAATTCTGTTTCAATTGTCAAACGAGCTCGTCTACGGGGAAAAGCCCCTTCGAAATTGTAAGTGGATGACAACCGGCCTTGCCCCATATTATTGATCATTCTTATGCAGGGAAAAATCCTCAAGCTCAAAACTTCACAAGAGAATGGAAGCAGACAACAGATATAGCCCGGGCATATTTAGAAAAAGCTTCCAAGCATATGAAGAAGTGGGCGGACAAGAAGCGCCGCCCCCTCCAATTCTGAGAAGGAGATCAAGTCCTCATCAAGTTGAGACGAGAACAGATCAGATTTCGCAGCCGAAAGGACCAGAGACTAGTTCGAAAATATGAACGCCTGGTTGAAGTCCTTAAAAAGATCGGGGCTACCTCCTACAGAGTTGCACTACCCACATGGATGAAAATCTACCCAGTAATTCATGTGAGCAACTTGAAGCCCTATCACCTTGACCCAGACGACGACCAGCGAAATGTAATCACGAGACCGAGCATCGATCTAAAACAAAGAGACTGTTGACTCTGGCAATTCGGAAGACAGTGTCGACGAAAAATTGGCTGAAGGTTTCTTCGAAGGAAAAATTAGTGGAAGTAAAAGGAGAGAGAGTGAGAGATACGCTGATATTGCTGAAGACTCGATGTTTTATTTTACTTCAGTTGAACGGTTTAAATAACAAATCTAATTACAAAAATAGAAAAACCAATTATACAAAAATAGAAGAAGTGGACGAAGACTTCGCCCAAATTGCCAAAACAATGGCTCCTAGAATCACGCTCCTCCATTCGCGTGAATTCAGATGTTTTACAAACCTAACTAAATAAGGCATGCCTTTTATTTAACAATCTCCTCCTAAAAGCTGTACCTTATTATTTGAACTCCGATCTTTGAGCGTAGTTCTTCGAATTTCACCCGCGCCAGGGACTTGGTGAAAATGTCTCCAAGTTGTTCCTCTGTTCGGATGAAATCAATCTTGATGAGCCCTCGATCTGCACATTCTTGAATGTAGTGGAATCTGATTTCTATGTGCTTGCTCCGGTCGTGCAAAACTGGATTTTTGATCAGGGAGATCGTAGCTTTGTTGTCTACGTATAGCATTGGTGGATCGCTTTCTCTCCCGATGAGTTCTTCCATTAGTCGTGCAAGCCAGATCCCTTGTGTTGCTGCCATCGAAGCGGCGATGTATTCTGCTTCGCAGGAAGACAAAGCAACCACCTTCTGTTTTGTTGATTGCCAGCAGATCGCGCCGCCTGAGAGAAAGTAGATCATTCCGCTGGTGCTCTTACGATCATCGACGTCACCGGCCATGTCACTATCACTGTAGCCGACCAGCTTGAGTTTCTCCTTTCCGCTCCCTGCACAATATCTTACACCCCAGCCTCTGGTTCCGGCTACATAGCGCAGGATGCGCTTGACAGCCACTAGATGCTCCTCCCTAGGTGCTTCCATAAACCTGCTCACATAGCCAACAAAATAAGCAAGATCAGGACGAGAGTTTACCAGATAGCGCAGACTCCCGACAATGCTGCGGTAATTGGTGGAGTCGACTGTCGTCGTAGTGCCGGCCTTCCTTAGTTGAAGTCGGGCCTCCATTGGCTTCCTGGTAGGATTACTGTCCACAAGCCCAGTTGTGTCCAGCAGCTTCCTCACGTATGCACTTTGGCAGATGGAGATGCCGGAAGAGTTCTGTTGCACTTCGATGCCGAGGTAGTAGCTGAGCACACCGGATCGCTCATCTCGAAGTTTTTCGACATCTCCTTCTTGAACCTTCCAAGGACTCCCACGTCGCCTCCAGTGATTATGAGGTCGTCGACGTACACTCCCACGATCAGTCGCTTTTTGCCGTGGCCGTACGTGTACATGCCATGCTCAGAGGCACAACGTTTGAAATTCAGTGACAGTAGGGTACTGTTGAGCTTCGCGTTCCAGGCTCGTGGGGCTTGTCGAAGCCCGTAGAGTGCTTTGTGCAGGCGCAGTACCTTATTAGGGTTGTCGTTATCCAGGAAGCCAGGTGGTTGACGAACATAGACGGTCTCCTTCAACTCTCCGTTAAGGAAAGCAGACTTTACGTCCATATGGTGAACCTCCCAAGAGTAATGTGCCGCAATTGCCAGCAAGAAACGAACGGATTCTAACCTTGCTACTGGCGCAAATGCCTCTTCGAAGTCCACTCCTTGCTTCTGGACGTAGCCCTTCGCCACCAGACGAGCCTTGTGCTTCACAACTTCTCCTTTTTCGTTGCGCTTCAGTTTGAAGACCCATTTGAGCTATTCAACTTGATTGTTGATAGGATGGCTCTTCTGTGATGGTATACTACCGATCGCTTCAACGAGGCTCTGATACCACTTGTTGACTCTGGCAATTCGGAAGACAGTGTCGACGAAAAATTGGCCGAAGGTTTCTTCGAAGGAAAAATTAAAGGAGAGTAAAAGGAGAGAGAGTGAGAGATACGCTGATATTGCTAAAGACTCGATGTTTTATTTTACTTCAGTTGAACGGTTTAAATAACAAATCTAATTACAAAAATAGAAAAACCAATTATACAAAAATAGAAGAAGTGGACGAAGACTTCGCCCAAATTGCCAAAACAATGGCTCCTAGAATCACGCTCCTCCATTCGAGTGAATTCAGATGTTTTACAAACCTAACTAAATAAGGCATGGCTTTTATTTAACAGAGACAACAAAGAAATAGAGGAGATCCTACCCAACAGGGTTAGGAAGATAGGAAGACATGTACGGACGATTCGTGAATTCCTTGTCAAATGGAAGAATCTCCCTACGGAGGAAACCAGTTGGGAACGCGCCGAAGATCTGGACTCCGCGGCCACCCACATCGCCAGGTTTGAAAGTAATCGGTTGACAGGGACGTCAGCCAATTAGGTGTGTTGCCCATTGCCGCATGCCCATGACAAGCCCAACCCTTTATGTCTTTTCATATTCTAGTGTTTTACTTTTGTATTTCTAGGAAGTATGACGTTTCAGAAATATCATGTCTAGATGTGTCAGACATGAAATGCCTCAAAATGTACTATCGGGGGATACGACTAGTTGTCAACTTTTCCCTACCCAAGGTTATATATTGTGAGCCGTTGTTCTTTCTCTCTTGCTTGCTTATATAACGTCTCTTTCAAAAATCTCTCTTTTGAAAATCTCTCTCTGCCCTCGTTTTCTAAAATCTTCCCTTAAAATCGAGGCCAGAGGCTCGTGCATACGTCGATTGGCTGTAGGCGACACAAGAACGAATTGGCTTAGCTCACTTGTCGTTGGAAAGTGAGTATTGCACAATCGCAAGCCCGCTGCCATCAAAAGTGCGATTGTGACACCTAGCAGACCTCCACGACATCCAAGAATGACTAAGGTAACTCTCCATGATATTAGCAATATGAATACTGTCATCCGATTGTCTACATCCCTTTCCACTCTAGTACCAGTATTTTCAAGCTAGGCTTAATTTGGTTAGAGAAGTGTGTCCGGGGGATCTCTCCCCCAAACTAGGGTGACTTTATAGTTTTATGGTAGAGTCATCTAGCTAACCTTCCATGGATGATGTTCATATTAGCAAACACCACATTGTCCCATCAAAACTTATGAGGTAGCGCCTCAACCCAAGACACCGGTCATCACACTTTATAAGCAAAGTATGCTACCTAAGACAAATAATAGAAAGGTTAGAGAACATGTACAAACCCCTAGAGGTAAGATTCAGATAATAGGTCTACTCAAAACTTTAAGGCATCTTTAGATGCTCAGATAGCAGTAGAGATTGAACCCAAACTTCTTAGAGACTAGAGTAAAACTGGTAGATACCTACTAGATTAAGGATTTGAGAGAGTCTATGAATAGGTTATTTACTAAGTATTTTTATACTCACTCCTTTCACCTTTATTTTTAAATGTTCGCAGGTTGTCGTTCAAGATGGGGATGTTCGCAGGTTTTCGTTTGAGATGGGGAAGCGTTCGAGAGCTGTGTGGTCACTGAAGGGGTCGTTCCAAAGAGTCATTTTGCCTTTGTATTTTTTTTCGTAATTATATCTCAAACCAACTTTTTCATTTATAATAAACTTGAACAACACCGGTATGTAATTAGATTTTGTTTTGTTTTTAATTATAGTGTTTGTTTTAATTTGATTTTACTTTTATTTTATTTTGCTCTAGTCTTCGTATTTTTTAGTCGAAGTCGGGAAGACTGAGTTGTAATCATATCTACAATTGGCAAATGTGATCTCTCCATTGAAAATTTTGAGGCATTATTTATATGGATAAAAGATTCAAATCTTTAGTTAAAAGATTATAACCTTGGAATACTATCATGACTTGATTTTCGAGACTTTAAATCTCAGACCACCACGAAATAGATGAAGATAAAATAAATAAAAATAAAAGATACAAATCTGATAAAATTTAAATCAAATTAAGACAACACGCCAAAATTAAATACAAAATAAATTCCAATTATAATACTGTGTTGTTCAAATTTAGTACAAGTGGAGAAATGAGTTTGGAGGACAATTACAACTAGAAATACAAATAACTCAAAATATGAAGACAGACTAACGCTCAGGAACCATTCCCTTGGTGACCGCACAACTCTCGAACACTCCTCTACCTCGATCGGTAGCTTGCAAACACCTAAAAAGGAAAAGGAAAAGGAAAAGGGATGAGTATAAAAATATTTAGTAACCAACCTACTTGTAGGATTTTCTTGCATCCTTATCATAGTAGGTATCCACGGACTTTACTTTCGGCTCTAGAAAGTTCGAGCCTAGTCTCTACTACTATATGAGTATATGAGGTGCCTCAAATTTCTAAGTAGTACTTTAAGTGCTCACTAGCTCACTAACTCACTTTAGGTGCGAAAAAGGTGGTTTAGCCTTTTCAATGAACTACTTTTTTGTTCTTTTGACTTAGATAGCTTGTTTTGCCTATGCAGTGTGAAATCAGTATCCTAGGTTGATGCAGTATCTCATGAAACTGAGGGAACGACCCCTCTACGCTTGCCAGCTACTTAGTCATCTTGTGTTCACGCTCCCCTCTTAAGGCAGGTTTACTATCGCGACTCTTCCACAACGTTGGTTGACTAGTTGCCTTGGCGTACTATCCAAACCAACGGAGGCCTAGCTCCACAATACTATTACTAGAGTGGAAAGGGTAGCAGAGGCTCTGATGGTACCATTAAACTAACGGTAGGCTATCTTTGTCATTCTTAAATTGCATTGAGGCCTACTAGGTTCTTAAGGACGTTTAGGCGGTTTAAAACTTGTCTCTTGTTTTCAGGATGTCTAAAACAAACTCCTCGAGCTTATCCACTATCTAGGTGCACACAAGTTTATACCTCTGATCGCCGCTCATGATCCTGGGGTGTAGTGTCTATTGGAAACATATTGACCTAGGTCGACTCTAGCACTCTAGACTTAGCTTGGTTCTATAACGACCCTGCTTTTAACACTTATTTATTTCATTTAGTATTATTTTGTGTCGTTTTAAAGATGTTTTCGGATATGTAAGTCCATGGCAATGTTTTATGATGAAGTTTATGTTTTATGATAAAGTTTAAACGCTTATTCCCTCACAAAATGATTTCGTTAAGATAACGGTAGTGACTCTAGGTAAGTAGAAATCTATGGTCGTTATAGGTTCTCTAATGCATGCTTTGCAAGGGAGATGATCCTATTGATTACCTAGAGCACAATATACATAATTCAAATATGCATGCATGCTTATTAGGAAAATATCCTATCAATTATCTAAAGGAATGAAACATAAACTAAAACTTTCAGGCAAACAAACAAACAAACAAGCTCAACGGGGAGATAACATTCACCAATATCTTAGAGCATAGATCACAATAGCTCATCTACCTTTCTAACACAGTGGAAAGCATAATAAAGAGCATTTATCACAAACCACATTGTGGAGGCACTTTGGTTATCTCTTACATCTTATATAGTTTACTCATCCATATTTCCAACCTCATATTACTAGTAATGTATATCCTCTTTCTAACTTTACATAAAATATAAAATAATATAGCTTCTCAAAAATCTCAATCTAAGGGCATAACGGTAATTTTTTCATAACATACATACAATAGATACTCATCCAAAAACGCCCTTCGGAAGCCCTTAACATACAATTTCTAACCACCTAAGGCAATGAATGCATGCATGTTAACTTATCCTAATGATTCCTACAAGCATTACTTTCCTAAAGTCTGTATGGTTACTTACTTAGATGATGCATGTCTTCCCAAGCTAGCTTTTCCATGTCTCTATGATTTCTCTAGTAGGCCGAAATTTCTAAAATTTCTCTAGGAGGTCAATTGGGCAAATATGTACTCACATGCTCCCACGTGCGGCCCACGCGTGACTATAAACGCGCACCTGGAAGGATATGCGAGCTTTGCATGCAACACGTGGCGTGTTCCTATTGGCGCACCATAAATTGGATGGGTAACTCTTATGGGTTGGTCAGGTTAGGCGATTCGAGTCCAGATGCAAACGGATTGGACATAGTTTTCGAGCTAGCAAGTCGAGTCAGAGCAGATCGCAAGTCCCATGCACTCGGTGCACCTTCGAATCTAGACTAAAGCAGGTGCACATATTTCTTCCCCGTTTCTCTAAAGTTGACGTGTGATCTCACTAGCACCTGACACGTGTTGCCACCCTCGTCAGCCCTAGGCATGCAATTCTCTAGAATCACATGAATTTCACAATTTTCTTCTATTTCCTTAGAACTTTCATAACTTTCACCAAATTGATTAACTTTTAATATATTTTAAGATAAACGAACCTTAAGATCAGTAATTTCATATATTTTTATCTTATATGATGGTCATAAGTACGAAAGCCTATCATTAATTAATAATATATATATATATATATATATATATAAACAAAAAAATGGAAGTGTGCTGTTTGAAAATAAAAATACTATTTTATATTAATATTCTTTGATCCTTTCAAATTAGTGGTTCAACTACAATAGGTTCTCATTGGACCGACGCAAGTTGTTTGAACTTGAAAATTTGAAAATTCAGCTGTGCCCAACTCCAATTCCAACGCGCATCTTCTTACCATTATCAATACAAATTCACACTATATTAAACACGTAGCCACTAAATTTCTTCGCGAATCCGAATCGGAATTGGTGACTTGATGTTACCATCTTTTCACACATTTAATATCATTTTCAAATCATTTTCTTTCACATTTTTCTAAATCTTCATTTTTTAAAAAGTGCACACACCTACAAACATGACTATACCAATATGACTACTGTTAGACTCAGCTCCTGTCTTCCTTGTCTTCACGACTATTTTGTGTTTGATATATTCCTAAACTTTTTTTTTTCAACAAGAAAGTTAAATAAATTAATTTTTAAAAAAAAGTTCAAGGAGAACACGTGGCAAAAAGGGTAATTGACACGTGGAAAAGAAGTGGAAATTAAGGCATCTGAGAAGCGCAACAGCGTGTAGAATTAGGGTTTTGAAATGGGGGTAAGAAGCATAGGGTTCCAAGTTGAAGGTGATGGGTGGGGGGTACCGACGTTCTTTCAAGCAATTTTGACTCTTCGCCTTTAACTTTTTATTTATTTATTTATTGGAGTACCGAAAAGTACATTAAATATTTTTAAGCTAATCTAATATTTTGACTACTTCCTGTTTTAGTCATCTTCCGTACAGTGGGATATAGTTTAATTCATACATTTCTCAACTACCAATTTTCATATTATTGTTGCTTCTAGATCTTAAATAATAAAAAAACGAACGACATGAAGAATGATCGAGGATTAAACAAGTTGTTTGAATCTGTGATAACCTTTGTACGTGGGAGTTGAATTGAATTAATCAAAGTTATTTAATTTCAATATGCATTCTTCCTGATGTGATTAGTATTTAATTACTTTAAATTTTATATGAATGAGATTTGGTGTAATTTGTACAAATATTGGAAAGTTTAATTTTTTAAATAGTAGGTGGGAGATATATGTGTAACGACGATAAGGCCTTCATAATTGGTTCATAACGGGAGACCTATATGGAATTCTTAAATCTTTAGTCATGATTCAATCTTCATAAAAAAAAATCTTCAATCTCATTCGATAAAATATTGGTTCAAAATTTTTAGATTGAAGTAAGGACAATGTTGTTAACATATAAACTAACTAGAAATTCTTAAATCAATTCCATAAAAAAAAAAAAAACAAAACAAAACAATTTCATGGTTATTGATGAGTAGACTTTAATCAATTTAACAACGTGGTCCTAATATTATAAACAAATTGTTTTAGGTAAAGATTTCAATTGTAAAGAAATAGTCTTTAACAATTTCTTCCCTAAACTGATTCCACAGATATTTTCACACTGGAGAAATGTTTTTTAGTTTAATTGTGTAATACAGCCATCCATTGACTCATGCAACTTTATGAACACATTCAGCTTAAGTGGGTTTTCATAATATTTGTAACTTGTTCTTGTGTGACACAATGCTTCAACTCAATAATATCTCTAGTCAAGTCACGCAAGAAATGAAACTTTACATCAATATGTTTGATACTTTCGTGCATGATTGAATTCTTGGGTAGTTTAATGGTAAAATTGTTATCACCTAACATAGGATATACTTGTCTTGAAAATGACTAAGTTTTTCCAGTACTCTCCTCATCCATACTCGTTGACAAGCACAAGAGGCGTCTGCCACAAAACCCTACTTCAATACTTGATAAAGTAGCTACAAGTTGTTTTTTGGAGGACCTAAACACAACTCCGTCTTTGAGTAAAAACACATAACAAGAAGTGTTTTTCCTATCATCTACATCTCCTGCATAATCACTATTAGTATATGCTATCAACTCTCCATTACCTTTTTTCGATAAAGGACTCTCAAATCTACATTACCTTTCAAGTATCTCAACACCCTTTTTGCAGCTTGTAAATGCAACTCAGTTGGACTTACTATAAATCTGCCAATGAGAGATACATCAAATTCATCCTTGTTATACTTAGATACATACGAATTTCAATCAACTGTTTGTAAATGGTAGCATTGACCTTGGCTTCTTCTTTTGTCCTTTGTCAGTTTAACCTAAAGAACAAGATGATTCTTTGCACTATTACTCTTCTTCATCCTAAACTTCTCCAAAACTTGTTTTTGCATACCTTTTCTGATTAATATAAATGCCTTCAGGATTTTGTAAAACTTCTGTATCGAGAAAATATTTCATTTTCTTCAAAAACTTCTTTTGCATACTTGACAAACATGCTCTCATCATTACCAGTAAAAGTTAGATCGTCAACATATAGAAGAACAATAAAAAATTTATCTCAATCTCTTGTTTGTATGAGTAAAGTATGGTCATAGTTACCCCTCTCAAATTCTTATGTGACAAAATGTGCATGAATTTGACTATATCATGCACGTGGGTCTAATTTAAGGCCATATAATGTCTTCTTCAATTTTTACACCTTGGATTCTTCACCTTTTTTTCTCATTATCTTGTGGTTGCACAAAAAGTACTGTTTCATTTAACTCTCCATACAAGAAATCACTTTTCACGTCAAGCTAATACACACTCTAACTATTTTGAGCAGCTAAAGCAATTATCATTCGAATAGTATCTCACCTAGCCACAGGTGCAAACACCTCGGTATAGTCTATACCATGTTGTTGTGTATACAAATTTTCCACCAACCTAGCCTTAGTTGAGTTTTGAAAACCCACTTTACTCCAATCTTCTTCATTTCTTTAGGCAAATCTGTCAACTCCCAAGTCTCATTTCTTTCGATGACTTCTATCTCCAAGTACATTACAACTCTCCCTTTTGAACTTGAATAGCTTCTTCAAAGGTAGTCGGGTCTGTGGTTGATGTTAATAGAACTAAATTGTTGTGTTCAGTTTCTTCTGAAAATTCTCCCCCGCTCACCCTTAATCTTCCATCCGTAATGGTGCTATTTTGTTCCTCCCTTCTGGTGCACTTTCTTCAAATGTTGAAGAACTTGCTTGAGATGACTCGCTCGAAGATATACTAAATTCCCTTTCTTCTTCTGCTACTACCTTCTCTTCTGATTCTTCCACTCTTTAGTCATGTTCGCTTCCTTCTGTATTACTATCGTCCCATTTAAGGGTATAAAATTTAGTTTCTTCATTACTTTTCCCCAAATCTCAACACTTATTTTTTTTTTTAAAAAAACTCATCTCTGCGTATAACTATCTTCTTGGACAGTGGATCAAAGAGTCTATATGCTTTAGACTCTTCACTCATCCTCAGAAGCACGCACTGGAAACTTTTATCATCTAACTTCTTTCAATTACTGTATGATACATGAACATGACTATACATTCAAAAACTCGAAAATAATCAACATTAGGTTTTACGTCACTATAAGTCTCCTTAGGAGTTATATCTTTCAGTACCACTATAGAACTTCTGTTGAGCACGTGCACTATCCAATTTATTGCTTCTTGCCAGAAATTCTTTGGAACTTGCTTCTCGATAATATACTTCTAACTATGTTCATGCTTGTTCTATTCTTGCGCTCAGGTACTCCATTATCATTTTGTTGGAGAGTGAAGACTGCAACAAGTTGCCTACTAATACCATTACTTTTGCAAGAAATATTGATCTCGTGAGAGGGGAACTTTCTACCTCTGTTTGTGTGCAGACAACGAATAAAATCTCCAGTCTCTTTCTCAACAAGATTTTTATAATTCTTGACGATAGTAAAGACTTTAGATTTTTCAACAAAATATATATATATATATATATATATATTCATACCATGCGGCTATTCATCAATAAAACTTATGAAATGTCTCTTCTTACTATTGGGAGGAGGTTTGATGGGTCCATAAATGTTAACCTGTACCAAATTGTAGCCTCTAGGTTACTCTCCATAAACTTCTCTTTCGAAATGCATCTGTATGTTGCTTTCCCACCATGCAATTAGTGCTTATTTTAGATGCCTTATAAATGTCTACATGTACAGATTAGTGCTTATTTGGTGGTCCTAACATCCCTACAAAAATGGTCTAATCTAACAATTTCAACCCTAAAGAAGTCTAATCTTACAATTTCAACAGTAAAGATATGGTCTAATCTAACCATGGTTATGAACTATAATTAACATCTATATTTAAAAATTTTCAAATTGATCATAGTTTCCTATTATTCCTTTTTTCTTTTCCAAAGGAAACGTACTTAATCCATGATTACTACAAAAGGGCACCCTGCAACTGTTGCTATATCGACAGCCTTCTTTTCACAAATGCTACTACTTTTTCTACCAAAACATTCATCAGCTCATCTTTTCTCAAGTGGAGGTGTCATTTAAGTGCCTCAAAAGTTAATGCCAAATAGAAAAAGCTTGTTTATTTAGCTTAATATTCTTCAAATAATTAAAAAAAAAAAATCATAGATATATAAATAAAATACCGACCTTTTCGAGAAACAAAAAAATAAAATATATTTTCAAATATTTCTTTCTTAAAGAATAACATACGCTTTAGCCACATAAGTTCCGTTTAGATTAAATCTTACACTGATACACGTTTTGTTTATATTATATTTTATCAATAATTGTACCCATAAAAATATGAAAATGATGCTTAAATTATTAGGCTTGAGATTCTAAAAAAAATTAGGTTTTTATTCAATGGGCAAAAGTTTTTAAATGGAGAGCTTTTTTTAAAGAAAGTTAATTAAATACTTTAAGCCATTTTCTTATTCTAGTTTAACAATTCTTAATCCTACTTTTTATCATCAATTTTTTTTAATTAAAAAAATTAAAACACAACGGCATCATAAATATTTGTAATATTTTATAAATATTTAAACAAAATAAAGTTAATTTTAATTTATAAAACATTAATTATTATTTAAAAACGTTATTATGAGTTAGCTTTGAATTGAATGAGGTTGCCATCCATAGAACAAAAAAGAAACAAAGATTTGAATGCAAAGGCGTTTAGAGAGGATGAGATGATGAAAAGAAGGTGGCGTATCCACCCCCCGTGGCAGATAAGCCAAGCCATAAACGGAGGAATGGACAACCGCCACGTCAACCAACAATTCAATGTCCCCTTCACTTTGCACTTCGACCTCAGGGGTCACACCCAATTTTGCCCTCTCACCCAAACCCAACCCTACATAGTGTTCGATCCCAAACGAATATTCTTTTAGACGAGTTGGGTTGAGTTCTTAAGTTTTATATATTCATAATAATCTAAAAATTAATATAAAATTAGATTGTAACCCTATTTTTTTGGTTGATGGGTTACAAAGATGTCAACTGGTTGATCTTCTGACTGTCTATCAACCTTTATGGGTTGGATTGAGTAAAAATATTTTAGATTGGTTGAATTCACGAGTTATTTGAACACCCAGTAACCGAAATTCATTCTGCAATCGTGTCACGTGCTTTTTGACGGTCCCAACAAAACCAACGATAATTATCATAATCGGATCACTTTTAGTTTTTCCTATTTACTTTTACCATGGTTCCCCTCATTTATGATTCCCATTCCCACGCTCCAAAAATAAATACAGAATCTCCGTCGGAAACCCAACAGCAACTCCTCTTTAATTTCCTAACTTTCATTTTCCCCTTTTTTATCTTTTTTTTTTTTTTAATTATAAAATTCCAGAATAATTGAAAGATTAAAAAAGAAAGAAAAAAAAAAAAGAAAAAAAAAAAAAAGGTACATTAAAATAAAATAAAATAAAATAAAATAAAAATAATGTTGTGGTTTCTGGGTGGCTTCTGTCTTGCATCCAGTTTGGTTGGAGGTATAAATAAGCAAGAAGGAAGCAGAGGGTCCAATGGAACTAATTCACGCAGACACAAAAGGGGTTGCAGAAGGAAAGCAAAGTATTGTGGTGGGGAAACTGGGAGCCATTCCTTCCCAGCGGGGGAGCTTTTCTCTCCTCTTCCCTTTCCTTTTCCAACTCTACCTCTCTCCATCTCCCTCTTCTTCGCCCTTCTTCGAACTCCCCGCTCATTTCCTGTTCTTCCAATGCCAATCCGGAAGGATATGGGGAAGTATGACTCCATCAAACCACTCCATGACTGTGATCTCGCCAATGAGACTGCTGTTCTCATAAATCCAGATTCCCTCACTCTCTTCTCTGTTTCTCACCACTGTAATCACTCTCATGAAGATGTTGAGATGGCTCTTCTTGATTCTCATTCCAGATCTCCTCTTCCTCTTCACAATGCCAATCCCTTAACTCCTCCTGCTTCTTCCAAACTCGATGACGCCCAATTTTCCTCTTCGGCTAGGCCCATTCTCCGATCTTCTCCCCCAGGCCAACGTCTTGCTTCCCTCGATGTATTTCGCGGCATCACTGTTGCGGTAATCCTTTTTTTTCATTTCCTTTCTTGCTTTCTTTCTTTCTTTCTTTCTTTTTCCCCTTATTGCTTTCGTTGTTGAGCTTATTTGTTGGATTTTGTTCATGTTCTTCGATTGGATGGAATGATCTTATTTCTTGTTTGTATTATCGCCCATTGAGATTTCTCGTAGCCGATGGACTGGAGGAGAAAGAACATTGGTCTCATTGTGGTCTTGTGTTTTACTATTTTTTTAAAAGAAACAAAAATATCAGGATTTGACTTCCAGAATTTTACCGGCCATCGGTGGAGATTGGAAGAAATAATATCTATTTTGACTTTTAAAATTGAAGTTTCTGATTGGGGGAAGAGGGTTTCAGTATTAATTGTAGGTTTTTTGATCCTCGAATCATGAAATGAGTTCCTTCATTTGAGGCGATTTTAGGGGAAGGGATGAAACCTAATTCTGACCATGTTTCCCAATTTTTTGTTTTGGAAATGAATTATTCCCCGATTGGTTTTTCTTCTAAAAAAGAAAAAAGTTCTTACCATAATTTCAAGTTATCCCCTCCCTCTCCTTATTTGTTTTAAATAAAAATATATCATGTTCTTCAATCTATCACCATCCATTTGTCAACTCTTTTGAATAAACAAACGGGATGCTGATCGGTGAAGCATATAGTTTGGTGGTGGCAGAAACAGGAGGGGTCGTTAATTGGGTTTAAAAATTATATTATACCAAACCGCGTGCAATGGAAGCAGGCACATTATTTGTGTAGGACATGCATGATGACGCAGCAAGCAAGCTTCATGGTCTTGCTGGTCGTCTTCTATGGCGACCGGTTTAGAACATTGCTTGAAGAAGAAAAAGGAGAAGAACCCTTTAACCCTTCTTTTTAATTTGTTTTCTCTCTGGCTTTGCCCTGAAGAAACCATGAACAAAACACTTCCTTGCGGCAACTTTACTCATTTTATGCACAGATGTTAGACGGATACGCAAAGATCCATTTGCATCTTTTGACCCGTTCCTTTGATGTGATTTTTCACCCGTGTTTATTTAGGTGTAGATGTTCAGCATAATCTTTCTGGTGCTTTTAATTATTTTAAACAATTTGTTGGCTTCCGATTTGGCAACCTTTCTTTTTATCGGTTAGGTTACTGTCTAAAGTTGCTTTGAGGACTGACATGCTTGGATACTTCACATGTCGCCATGCCCAACCATGGGGCGCTGGATTCAATTTTTGGAATTCTCTGGAAGGAAATAGTTAGAAAGTTCGCAACTTTAGAGCCACTAATTCTAATTTACTATATAATTTTGGGGCATGTTACAGAGAACTCTAAATTCTGACCTTTTTTTTCTCATAATTTATTTTAATGTAAGGTCAACCTGACCCATCCCTTGTTTTTTTTTTTCTCTTTTCATAAGTTATGCTGCCTCTACACAGAAATCTTCATATAGTTTGATTGTGGCGAGCATGTTGAAAAGCTCAAGTTCAATAAGTTGACTTTGTTTTAATTATCTATTGAATGAGGTATGGAAATGATCAATGGGAAAGAAAACAAAACAATAATAGTTTCTTGATCTGGTCTACATTACGTGATCAGTGGATTCATACATCTGAACATAAGACGCTTCTTCTTTCTTCTGACAATTGGGTATCAATTATTATGAGCGCATTTTGTTTGGCTTTGATGTTGTATTTGGAAGTGAAGTTTCTATTGTGTAACGTCTCTCAAACGCGTTACGGGGTTAATGACTATTCATTTGGCGTGGAAAATAATGCAATAGCGTTACAGAGACTACAAAAGACTAAACGTTATGAATGATTATTATGTGAACTTAATACAATGTATTAATTGCACCCTTTTATCATTATTTGTTTGCAGCTAATGATAGTGGTGGACTATGGTGGTGGGGTTATGCCTGCAATAAACCATTCACCATGGGATGGGTTAACCCTGGCAGATCTTGTAATGCCATTTTTTCTATTCATTGTTGGAGTTTCGCTTGCCCTTGCTTACAAGGTGATTCTTTATTCATTGCCCTTTAACTTCCAAGCAATTGAAAACTTCAAAACACTAATGACTTTATTTTTTAAAATTTGAATTATGTTCTTTTTACTTGGCATGTCATTGCCATTCATTTACTAAGCTTGAGAATTTCAAAAATCAAATTTGAATAAGTTCTGTAGGATGTATTATATTCCACTATTCCAACTACTTTTTACCCCAACATTAAGAAGATTATTATTGTTGTTGACCATTTCCCCCACGTGAAGAGTTTGCTTTTATTTTCCCTTCCCCTTTACACAGAAAATTCCAAGCCGAGGCATTGCAACTCAGAAGGCTGTGTTACGGACATTGAAGCTCTTGTTCTTAGGCCTCTTCCTTCAAGGTAAGTTACGAGAAATGTAATATTTATTCAATGTAAAACTTAGAATGTGTTCTCTCATCCGGATGGGAATTGATCAAAACTGGTAAACTTTCTAAATTTCAATGCATAAGAGATTGTTTTAAATATTTGAGCGAGTTAGGTACAGTGCATTATTTTGTGAGGTCCATGCTGAAAAGTAATCTTCTCTGTTCAGGAGGCTTTCTCCATGGCATAAACAATCTAACTTATGGAGTGGATATCCAGCAAATTAGATGGATGGGAATCTTACAGGTAACATTTTTCCTCTACAGTGCCGCTGTACCGTTTGTTTCTTCAATTGTTTGCTATTTACTCGTTACTCTTTCCAGTTATCTTATGGTTTTCTTCCCTTCTCTACAGAGAATTGCAATAGCATATTTTCTGGCAGCTGTGTGTGAGATATGGCTAAAGGGAAGTGATTATGTGAATTCAGAAACTGCATTGCGGAGAAAGTATCAATTACAGCTGTAAGATTCTTGAATGTCTTTTTCTTCTCTTTTTCCTCTTTAAATTTGTATCTCTTCAATCTAACCTTTTGATTTTCATTGGAACAATATTGGGCTTCTTTAACTCATTTTTCATGGTTGTTTTTGTATTTATTCTAAATATTGCCAACTTCCTCTCAACAGGGTTGTTGCTGTCATCCTCACTACGTTATATCTTGTCCTGTCATATGGACTGTACGTTCCTGATTGGGAGTATCAAGTTCCAAGTCAATCTACTTCCAATATGGCCTCTCCAAAGATATTTTCTGTGAGCATTGAATCTTTTAAGTCATATTATTTTCATTGATGGGTTAAGAATACCGGATTAGTTAGTTATAATTGGTTGCTTGAATGGCTCTCTCACTTAATGCCCAATTTCAGGTGAAATGTGGCACACGTGGTGACACTGGACCAGCCTGCAATGCTGTGGGAATGATAGATCGTAAGATATTTGGTATTCAACATTTGTATAAAAGACCTATTTATGCACGGTCTGAGGTGAATATTTGAGGACACTATTGTTTACTCCCTATAGGTTGTGCTTATCCTGATACTTCATTCTTTTTTTTTTTTTTTTTTTTCTGTCTGTTCTCAGCAATGCAGCATTAATTCACCAGACTATGGTCCATTGCCTCCTAATGCTCCTTCTTGGTGTCAAGCTCCTTTTGATCCCGAAGGAATTTTAAGGTATCCATCTTTATTTTGATTCTATCTATATGCAATAAATTGGAGGCAATGCACAAAATTTACTGCAGTTTCAGTTTGTTGTTCTTATTGTATCTCGTTGAATTTTGTAGCACAGTGATGGCTGTCGTGACCTGCTTGGTTGGCTTGCATTACGGGCATATCATTGTACATTTCAAAGTGAGTGAGACACTGCATCGTACATTGTACTTTTGCATACACTCGTGTGTGCATGAGTAAATTCTTTTTCGTCTGTCCTATGTAGAAAACAACAATTTCTTATCTATCTTATCAACTTGCAGGATCACCGAGACAGAATGCTTCATTGGATTATTCCTTCTTCTTGTTTAATTGTGCTGGCCCTTGGGTTAGACTTCGTAGGTGAGTGAGATTGGGTCGATTTGATGATATGATAGATTGAAGGGACAAGGACAAATAGTAACTCAAATTCTCTTGCAGGGATGCATATAAATAAGGTTCTTTATACAGTTAGTTACATGAGTGTCACTACTGGTGCAGCCGGACTTCTCTTTACCGGGATATACTTGATGGTATAAAACAACTTCATTCTCTGATCTATATCATGGTTATCGACAAGCACGGTTAGCGACTGATTGTGTACGGTTGATGCAGGTTGATGTGTACAGATGGAGGCGCATGAATGTGGTGATGGAGTGGATGGGAAAGCATGCATTGGTGATATATGTTCTGGCTGCCTGTAACGTGCTGCCTGTGGTTCTCCAAGGCTTCTACTCAGGGCAGCCACAGAACAACATCGTAAGTTTGCTTCCCTTAATGAAATGAACTGACACGATCGTATCCACATTACTAGAGTGGTTGATTCTGAGATGTTATATATGTTTATGCAATTGGCAGCTGAGACTAATTGGAATTACAACGTGAAATGGTGTTGTGGTGGAAGTGGCCTCTTGAGAGTCCAAATGCTTCAAAGGTCTGTCCTTTGCAATATATAGACTTGACCACATAGCATCATGATGGTTATGTCCATTGGTGGTTGATTGATATTTTCTATTAAAAGAGGAAGGAACAATAAAAAAGAGAGGTATATGCTCGGTAACTCGATCAAGCACTCGCTCGGCTGGTCCCTAATAGAAAAGATGTAGTTTAGTTTTGTGTAAAAATGTGTAGAAGGGGAATTGAATGGGAAGCTATATATTTATTATTTAGTAGGTGATCTGCCTTGACACATCACTACACTGTATTATGAGTTTTTAGAAGATGATAAATGATGATGACCTTTAAATCATTCCTGGGTTTATGCAGGAAAGTTATATATGATATAATGAATGAATGAATGAATTGTGTAGTTTTGTATAGAAGTAGGATGATGATGATGATGATGGTGATGGCCTAACAAGATTTCCAGGCTTTTTCAACATAATTTATACATTTGTGAACTGTTTGAGGAATCTGAATCTGAATCTGATTCTGATTCTGATTCTGATTGAATTCAAGAAAGTTGAATTCCAAGGTTGGTTCCTTTTTACCCATTCCATATCTTAGATGCTTTCAATGTTGAAAAATAGCCATTCATGTTGCAAGGGTACCACATTCATTTGATTTGCCTTCTTTTTCTCACTTTTTCTTCTTTACCTAATAAACCCTCTTCTTCCATCCGTTGATTTGCCCCTATGCTACCATTTTTTTAGACTGTGTTAAAGTGATCTTTACACTATCCTCCTCCACCATTCTATTATTTACAATAAAATAGTTGCAACTGGTTGGAGAACCAATTTTAATCACAAACTTTTCATTTTATTAAATTTAGATAAATGTTACCATTTTAATTTTAATCTTTCAAAACTGTTACAATTTTAACCATCTAATAAATTTTAAAACGTTTTTTTTTTTTATACATTCAATGCAATATAAAACATAAGTACTATATGTAACTTATAAAAAAGAAGAAAAAGACGTCAATTTCTTTAATATATATATATATATAATTTTGAAAAAAGTTATGGTTAAAATTATTTTTGTATAAAGCTTATTGAAATTATTGAGTTTGGAAAGATTTTCATCTTTAGCCCATCTATTGAAATTACAATGGATTAAGAATCTAAAAAAAAATATATATTGATGACAACTTCTCAAATGGTTTTTTTATGGAAAAGTGTAAGACTAATATTGATTAATCGAATCAATTCTCATTAATTTAAGTACAACTTTCTTCGCCTTTCATTTATTAATGCCAAAGAAAAAGAAAAAAAGAAAGATAAGGTCTATTCTATCCCGATAAAAGACCCACTTCTAAATTCTATAGTATTGGTTCACTAGAGAAGAAGTCCTTCCATTTATGGGCAAAGAGGAATCCAAACACTACATGCTTTAATCCTATAAACTATAAGCCCTTCCATATCTCCCCTACATTTATTTTCATGAATCATGACTTTATGGAAAGAAAAAAATAAAAAATCAACCTTTTCTAATAACTTTAAACTTTAATATGAATATGTATTATATATAAAAATGAGATTTATGAAATGAAGTATATGCCCGTAGAAAATAAGGAAAGTAGGTACGACCTAGCTTTGATTCTGATTGTGTACTACATCTACAGATATAAAACAAATAAACTCACCTTTTTTTTTTAGGAGTAATGAAAACCTCTTGAAAAGGAAAAGATGATGTTGGAGAATAAATTCGGCCATAAAGTGTTAGAAAATTGTGTAACAAACATACTTGTGAATGTTTGCTGAATCCACCACACCTAAATGGTGGTGAGAGTTCTCTTATTTATAATCATTTACATAATACAAAAATATGGTAAATTACAAATAATATGGAAATAGCGATATATTTTCCTTTAATAAAAGGGCAAATATGGTAACCCGTAATGTAAGGCAAATATCTAGATATTTGCCTTATAATGAACGGTCAACTATCCTTAACACCCTCCCGCAAGCTGAGCGTCGGATTTGAACGAACGTGAAGCTTGGATCTGAAAAATTCAAAGAGTGGTCGAGAAATACTCTTTGTGAAGATGTCAGCAACTTGGA
This sequence comes from Cucurbita pepo subsp. pepo, assembly GCF_057944985.1. NCBI lineage: Eukaryota > Viridiplantae > Streptophyta > Magnoliopsida > Cucurbitales > Cucurbitaceae > Cucurbita > Cucurbita pepo. The sequence goes on along the minus strand of NC_141800.1, from coordinate 5,993,449 downwards.
GATGAGAGGGTACATATTGTGTGCGAAGTTTGCCAGCAATAACAAGTTCTCGAAGGAAATGATAATCTAGTTCGACATGTTTGGCCCGCTTGTGAGAAACGGGATTAAAGCTAAAAAAAATAGCACTTTTGTTGTCACATAAGAGTAAAGGCTGCTGTGAAATAGGGACCTTGAGGTCATGCAAAAGATGTGTAACCCATAGAAGTTCAGCAGCAGTTGTGGCAAGAGCACGATACTCAGATTCACAGCTGGAGCGTGAGACAGTAGGTTGCTTTTTGGCACTCCAAGAAACGAGATTGTTACCAAGGTAAATAGAATAGCCGGATGTAGAACGACAAGTATCGGGACAACCAGCCCAGTCAGCATCCGAATAAGCGACTAGCGTACTAGGAATAGTGGATGGACGAAAGGTAAGACCAAAGTGGAGTGTTCCTTTGACATAGCGAAGAATACGTTTCACAGCAAGAAAGTGATCTGCAGTAGGGGCATGCAGGAATTGACTGACAAAATTGACAGCATAGGCAATATCTGGACGCGTAATAGTCAAGTACTGAAGGGCGCCAACAAGAGATCTGTAGAGAGTAGGATTAGAGAAAGGAGAACTATCAGCAGTTAGGTGTTGAGAAACAACCATGGGAGTGTGAACTGGTTTGCTATCGAGCAACTGAGCACGAGTAAGAATATCTCGAGCATATTTTAACTGACTAATAAAGAGACCATCAGGAGTGGGTGAAGCTTCAAGACCAAGAAAGTAACTGAGAGAACCCAAATCTTTGGTAGCAAACTCAGAATGAAGCTTGCGAGTAAAACTGTCAATAAGAGATGAGTTGTTGTCGGTAAAGAAGCAAATAGATAAGGTTAGATTGCTGATGAAAGACAAAAAGGGACGTGTCAGCGCGACTGCAAGAAAACCCAAGTGTGAGAAGAAATGAGCTAAAACACTGAAACCAAGCACGAGGAGCTTGCTTTAAGCCATAGAGAGCTTTCTTTAATAGACAAACATGAGTGGGAAATCAAGGATCAATATACCCAGGAGGTTGTTCCATATGAACACGTTCAATAAGAGTTCCATTGAGAAAAGCATTCTTGACATCAAGTTGTTGAAGATGCCATTTATTTGTGACTGCAATAGAAAGCACAATACGGACAGTGGTAGCTTTGACAACCGGACTGAAAGTGTCAGTGTAGTCAAGACCAGGAACCTGAGTATAACCTTTGGCAACAAGACGAGCCTTGAAACGCTCGACGGATCCATCAGGCAAATATTTAATACGAAACACCCATTTAGAGCCCACGATGTTGGTGTTGGCAGGGCGAGGAACCAAAGTTCAAGTATCATTTTGTTATAACGCTCGAATTTCTTCATCCATGGCAGCCACCCAAGCAAGATTCTTAGCTGCAGATTTGAATCCTTTTGGCTCAGTGGATGCAAGAAGAGCAGAAAGAAGTCCAGATGAGCCCAAAATACCAAGATTTGCTGAATAACGAGTCTTGAATATACCAGCTTTGGCTCGTGTGATCATAGGATGAGTGCCCAAAGAAGAGAACTCAACAGGAGGTTCAATAGAGGTCGAATTAGAAGTCGAGGGTGGCAAAGTGGAACCTGCAAGAGAAGTATCAACCTGCACAGACTCATCTACAAGGTCAGAACAAATATCACACGGGGATGAACTGGATCGAGGAATGTGCGGTGATGAAGTGGTAGGGGGGATGAATCAATATGATGAAGATGTGGTTCCACAAAATTTGAAATAGGAATAGAGGAAAGAGGTTGGGCCTGGGAGCTAGGGATAGCAGGATAGTGAGTTTCATCAAATTGAGCATGACAGGTGATATATAGCTTAGTGGTGGCGGGATCTAGACAGCGGAACCCTTTATGAGCAGAACTATAACCCAAAAAAATACAAGGAATGCTGCGGGGAGAAAGCTTGTTAGGCATATAATCACGCAAATAAGGATAAACACGACAACCAAAGGGATGAAAATTGTCATAATGTGGAGTGTAGCCATAAAGGAGTTCAAAGGGTGACTTGCCTCCAATAAGTGGAGTAGGCAACCGGTTGATAATGTAAGCTGCAGTGCTGAAGGCGTCAACCCAAAAACGAGGAGAAAGATGAGAGTGAAAGAGAAGGGCCAAGCCAGTCTCAGTCACATGACGATGTTTTCTCTCAGCACGACCATTTTGAGTAGGTGTATATGGACAAGAGAGTTGATGGTGGATGCCAGAATTACATAAATGAGTTTTGAAACAAGTACTAGTAAATTCGATACCACCATCGCTTTGAAATACCTTGATACGAGAAGAATATTGATTTTCCACAAATTTTTGAAATTGAAGAAAAATATAAAAAAAATCAGATTTAAATTTTAAAGGGTAAAACCAAGTGAATCGAGAATAATCATAATAAAAATAGCATAATAAAGAAAACCCGAATTTGATTTGACGGGAGAAGTGTTGGGTTTTATGTCCTAAAACTCATAGTTTGTAAACAAAGATATATTCTATTTTCAATAAAGTTATTATTGATGTTTATTTAGTAAAAAATTGTTATTGAATAAAGTGAACTTTACGATCATTAATCTAAATCCAATAAACTAAGAACACTCTGGCTATAGTATGATTACTTGAACTATATGTAGAGACATAAGAGTGGATCAAGTTCAAGTATATAGTCAAAATGATCTATAGTATAAGGATAAGGCTGAGTACCTTATTCTGGGGACACTATGGATGCGGCCCACTTTTGTATATGGTATAAACAATGTGATCACTAAATTGTACATGTGGAGACATGTGAGTGGGGGCGTCCTATGCAATGAGTATTGCATAAGATCGGACCATGAAGAAAACCACTCTCACTTTATAAAGTCGTTTACTGTTGAGACTGATTTCTTTTCATTCGATAACCTAGGTAACTCGGTTTTAATCCTGAGCTAACCATGAACTCCTGTTTATTCGGAATTATCCTTAGATTTGCTTGGGTGAGAGTGGCTCTAGTTCGCCGACTCAACAGGCCTCCCATTTCAGGGGTAAGACTGGGTGAATGGCTGGGGACGTGGGGTGCAAGACGGAATTCACTCCTACCCACTTTTAGAGATAGAAGAAAGGTAGTTCCCTTAAGCACTGACTCCAGGTCTTGAACAAGGGGCCCCACCCTCTCATTGGCCTGAGAGGGATCGGTTTACTGGTTGGACCACAAACCAATTGTTCATTAGAGGATCGGTGAGACATAAGGAACAAGTGTTAGGATCGATACCAGTTGTTAGGATCGCACAACAACGCACACGCTCGATCTAGATGAACACAAAGAGAAGGATAGAGAGAAGTTGCAAGGAGAACTCTGGCTAAAAGGATTTTTTATTGATGACTTCAGGCATGTACAACAAGAGAGTACAAAGAATAGAAAAGTACATTTAAGAGCTTTACTGGACGGGATATATATATGGTTCAGTCTACTAAATATAGCTTTACCAGATTTAACCATCTACTATATATAGCTATGTACCATATATAGCTTTACCGGATATAGCCATTGACCAAGCTATAAATACAGGGAGCAGACTCCATAACTCAACAATTCTCCCACTTGGAGACTGATCCTACACCATACCAATTAGGGCTTTGCATAGCTTTAATTTTCCAACATCAACACATTTTGTCAACATGTCTGCTGGATTCTTTGCACCCTCTATCTTCTCCAAACACATATCGCCTTCTTCCACTAACCTGCGAGTGAAATGGTACCGTCTTCTAATGTGTTTTGTTCTTGAATGATAGACTGGGTTTTTCACCAACTGTATGGCACTCTGACTATCTGTATAAAGGATCTTCTTGCACTGCTTCCGGCCTAATTCTTCTAGATAGTCTGTCATCCATATCATCTCCTTTCCAGCTTCAGCTATGGCCACGTACTCAGCTTCAGTAGATGAAAGAGCAACGCATTTCTGAAGCTTAGACATCCAACTCACTGCTGTTCCATCTATAGTGTAGATATACCCAGATGTGCTCTTGCTGGAGTCTACATCTCCACTCAGATCAGCATCCACAAAACCTTGCAGAACTACTTTGCCATTGCCATAACAAAGTGTAGTATTGGATGTACCTCTCAGATATCTTAGAAGCCACTTCACAGCTTCCCAATGTTCCTTCCCTGGATTTGCCATGTACTTGCTAACAACTCCCACTGCATGTGTTATGTCAGGTCTAGTGCAGACCATAGCATACATCAAACTCCCAACTGCAGAAGCGTACGGAACTGATGCCATGTGCTCACGTTCCTCAACTGTCTTGGGAGATTGCCCCTTTGACAATTTAATATGATTTGCCAAGGGGGTAGTCCTGGGTTTAGCGTTATTCATCTTGAATTTGGACAACACCTTCTCAATGTACTACTCTTGGGATAGATTTAATGTGCCAGCAGATCTATCTCGAGAAATCCTCATCCCAAGGATCTGCTTCGCTGCACCTAAATCTTTCATCTCAAATACTGAAGACAAGCTTGCCTTCAGGTGGTTTATCTCCCTCATACTTGATCCAGCAATTAGTATATCATCCACATACAGGAGTAGAAACACATAAGAATCAGTGTATTTCTTGAGGTAGCAACACTGATCCTTTTCACTTCTGTGGAAACCACTCTTGCTCATGAAGGAGTCAAACTTCTTGTACCATTGTCTCGGTGCTTGTTTCAGTCCATACAAGCTCTTATTGAGCTTACACACCATGTGCTCCTTGCTTGGAGCTGCAAATCCTTCGGGTTGTTGCATATAGATCTCCTCGTCTAGATCTCCATGTAAAAATGCCGTTTTTACATCCATTTGCTCAAGGTGCAAATTCTCCGATGCAACAATACTCAGTAGAATTCGGATAGTAGTTAATTTCACAACTGGAGAAAAGATCTCAGCATAATCAATGCCTTTTCTTTGTGAATATCCTTTAACTACTAACCGAGCCTTAAACCTCCTTCTGCCATCTGGTTCAACCTTGATTTTGAACACCCATTTGTTCAACAGAGCTCTCTTTCCTGTAGGCAACTCAGTCAGCACCCACGTATTATTCCTTTCAAGTGAGCTCATCTCATCATCCATGGCTTGCTCCCACTTAGTTGAATCTTCCACTTGTAGGGCCTCATCAAAGGACTCTGGTTCTCCTTCGTCAGTCAGCAACAGATAGTGTAATGAGGTTGAATATCTGTCTGGTGCTCTGGTAGTTCTGGATGATCTTCTCAACACCTGTTCAGGTGCAACTTGCTCCACGTCTGGTTCTTCAGCAATAGGATCAGCCACGTCTGGTTCTTCAGCAATAGGATCAGGAGTTTCTTGAGCTTCTGTTGTACCATCACTGTGTGAATTTTCTTGCCACTCAAATTCAACTCCCACTTGCTTCGTAGTCTCAGAGTTTATCTTCTCTCTGTCCTTGTACATGACATTTTCATCAAAGGTCACATCACAGTGTCTTAGGATCTTCATATTTTTCTCATCCCAAAACCTATACCCGAACATGTCAGAGCCATAGCCTATGAAGTAGCATTTCACAGCCTTAGCATCAAGCTTATCTCTCTTCTCTGGATCAACATGAACATATGCAGTACAGCCAAAGGTTCTCAAGTGAGAGTACTTGAGTTCTTTTCCTGTCCATACTTCTTCGGGCAATTTGAACTTCAAGGGTACTGACGGCCCTCTATTAATCAAATATGCTGCTGTGTTCACAGCATCAGCCCAGAATGCCTTTGGCAATCCAGAATGAATCCTCATGCTTCTTGCTCGCTCATTCAAGGTTCTGTTCATCCTTTCTGCAATACCATTTTGTCTTGCCTTACCGGGAATTGTTCTTATTAATCTAATTCCCTCAGCTGCACAAAATGTCATAAACTCTGATTTGTTGTACTCTCCTCCATTGTCAGACCTCAGGCATTTGATCTTCAAGCCGGTCTGATTTTCAACTTCAGCTTTCCACTTCTTGAAGGTGGTAAACACATCTGACTTATGTTTCAGAAAGTAAACCCATACCTTCCTGCTGAAGTCATCGATGAAGGTGACGTAGTACCTTGATCCACCAAGTGATGAAACTGGAGATGGTCCCCAGACGTCTGTATGGACCATTTCCAACCGCACTTTCTTCGGTTCTCTGGCAGCCTTTGTGAAACTAACTCGTTTCTGTTTGCCCATAACGCAGCTCTCACAAAGACCCATATCAACAGATTTTAAGCCTTCTAAAGCTCCTTTCGCAGTGAGCATCTTCATTCCTTTGACGCTCATATGTCCAAGTCTATTGTGCCATAGACTTGAATTGGAAGCACTCTCAGCAGCAGCAGTCATGTTTATACACTCTGCAGTAGTGTATAAGGTTCCAGATTTTGTGCCACGCGCAACAACCATGGCGCCCTTCACAATCTTCCAGGAACTCTTTTCAAACTCTGCTGCATAGCCTGTGCTATCCAACTGACCAATAGAGATCAGGTTCTTCTTGAGACCAGGAATGTATCTGACATCTTGTAATGTCCATTGATTTCCTGCTGGAGTTTGTATGGAGACATCTCCCTTTCCTTCAATCTCCAAGGTTTTATTGTCGGCAAGATACACCTTCCCGAAATTTCCTGATTTGAAATTTCGAAACAATTCCTTACTTGGAGACGAATGGAACGATGCACCTGAATCCAAAATCCAGGATTCAGCTGGGCTATCCACACTAAGGATTAAAACGTCCTCAGCATCTTCTGTTGTGTATATAGAATCATCATCATCTTCAGATTTATGATTCTGCTTCTTCTTTAGCTTTGTACAATCTGTCCGAAAGTGTCCTTTTCCCCCACAGCTCCAACACGTTACGTTGGGTTTGTTTGGAGATTTTCCCCGGTTCTTTGATTTTGAACGCCCATGTTTGTTTGAGCTCTTTGATTTGCTTCTTCCCCTTCGATCAACACTGAGAGCATTGCCTGATGAATCTCCAGTTTCCCGTTTGCGAATACTTTCGCTGAGAACTACATCTCGAATTTCATCAAACTTCAGTTTATCAGATCCTCGGGAACTGCTGATTGCGGCAACAACAGTATCCCATGACTCGGGTAAGGATGACATCAAAATCAACGCTTTAATTTCATCTTCGAAATTAATTTCCACCGAACCCAGTTGACTTATGATCATAATGAATTCATTTATATAATCCGCAACACGTCCACCTTCAGACATCTGTAGATTGAACAATCTACGCATCAAATACACCTTGTTCATAGCCGACGGTTTTTCATACATATTTGACAGCGCCTTCATCAGATCTGACGTTGTCTTCTCCTTGATGATGTTAAACGCCACGTTTCTGGATAGCGTCAACCGGATCATCCCTAAGGCTTGTCAATCCTTGAGCTTCCACTGTTCCGTGGTCATGGTATCCGGCTTCACCCCCAACAGAGGTTCGTGAAGATCTTTCTGGTACAGATAATCTTCAATCTGCATCTTCCAGAAACCGAAATCGGATCCATCGAACTTCTCAATTCCAATCTTTGAACTTTCCATCTTCACAGATCGTGGTGAATTTTGCCTTGCTCTGATACCAGTTGTTAGGATCGATACCAGTTGTTAGGATCGCACAACAACGCACACGCTCGATCTAGATGAACACAAAGAGAAGGATAGAGAGAAGTTGCAAGGAGAACTCTGGCTAAAAGGATTTTTTATTGATGACTTCAGGCATGTACAACAAGAGAGTACAGAGAATAGAAAAGTACATTTAAGAGCTTTACTGGACGGGATATATATATGGTTCAGTCTACTAAATATAGCTTTACCAGATTTAACCATCTACTATATATAGCTATGTACCATATATAGCTTTACCGGATATAGCCATTGACCAAGCTATAAATACAGGGAGCAGACTCCATAACTCAACAACAAGAAGTAACTTCAGGGGTAAAACGGTAAATTGACCCAGCTCTAGTTACAACCTGTGAAGGATCGACTTACTAATCATGGTTATATCAGATGGACAGAAATATATCTATAGTGAGGGGAGTGCAACTACTAGGCTATAGTGGAGTGTCCTAGTAGTTAACGAATGTTGGTTAACCAGGTTAATGAGTTTAATCGGTTAATCTTGGATCGTTGGAGCCCATGATCTATAGGTCCATTAGGTCCCTCTGCTAGCTCATATCGGACTAAACCATAGAACAGTGTGATGAGTGAGTTCGAAGTGTTCGAATTCAAATTAGGGAATATGCGTTACATATATACGATATATTTAACCGCAATTTTGTTTTATTTACGAATTAAACGAAAAGAGAGAATCTGAGATATTTAAATAAGATTTAAATATCTTAATCAATTATGTGTCGGAATTGATTGGGATTGGCATTTGAATTAATATTAAATATTAATTAAATAGTTTAATTAATCATTTAATGTTACTTTAATTTGAAATTCATTATTCAAATTAATTGTTGAATTAAAATGAAGAAAGTCAAAATGTTGACTTTCATCTAATAGAAAAATCCATGTTAGTGGAATTTTGAGGTGTCAAAATTTGGTTTAACCAAACTTGCATGTTTGCCAAATAAACCCTACAAGTTTGAGTGGAATTTTGAGTGTCAAAATTTGGTTAACTCAAACATGCATGCTTGCCACATAATCCCAAACATTTGAGTGAAATTTTAAGTGTCAAAATTTGGTGATCTCAAGTTTGCATGAACATGCAAACTTGACTCTTTAAATAGAGTGATCATGATACTTGGAAGGGATTCTTCATCTTGATGAAAAAAAATCTTGAGAAAAACCTCTCACAAACACTCTCTTTCACATATACAAAATCCCTCCCAAGTTTAGTCACTCACCGGATTCCACAATCCCGTTCTAAGGCCGGAGGATAGTGGAGAAGACACTAGTGGTGGTTCGAAACCGGTTCGTGAGGCAAAAGAAGTTTGAACTACAAAATGTTAGTATTTAAACTTATTAAGTTTTAATACTTATGAACATGCTAGTTATTTACAATAATTGATGTTCTAAAAGTGCCTAAGATCCAAATTGCTTCCGCATGTGTTATATTAACACCAACAAGAAGGACCCCAAAGATCACAATGAATAAGATCTAACACATGAGACGACCTACGTTCATTGCGGGAATAAGGCAATCGATGACTTTTCGCAAGCTTACAAGTATTACATAATGATGGAGAAGGCAATAAAGACGTAAGAGAAAGATGACCTTTTCTATTTAAAAAAGAAATAACAGAATGATTCACATGACCCAGACGAGCATGCCATAAATCACATGAAGCACGTAAAGATTTGTTTCTAAGGGCTGAAATAAAAGCAGAGTTGCCGCGCTCCAGCACATATAGCCCTCCATCTCTTTTACCGGTTGCCACCACCCTTCCTATTTGACGATTCTGGATAGTAATAAGATTATTAGTAAATGTAACGGAGAGAGAAAAATCAGACGTTAATTTACTTATGGAAAGAAGATTTTTAGTGAGGTGAGGGACAACCAAGACATCTAATAAGTGAATATTTGGAACAGGAGAAAGAGTATCGGTGTGGGTAATGGGTAGGAATGCACCGTTTCCTACGATCACAGAGTCTTTACCCGTGTAATTTTTAGACTGATCCAGAATAGATGGGTCAGTAGTCATATGGGCCGAAGCTCCGGTGTCCAGAAACCAATCAGCAGCATCGGGTCCAGCAATAGAATATGACGTTTTAAAGGCTTCAGGAAGGTGAGCATGAGAAGAATCAGGTCGAACATACCGTTGGTTGCAGCGGTCAGCATAATGGCCCTCTTTGCGGCATATTTGGCAGTGAGGTGGTCGACGACCCTGACTTGAGTGGGTTCGTCCTCGATTAGAAGAGTTATTTTTGTGAGAATAAGAACGACCTCGCTGGTTGGTAAAGGAAGCAGGGTGGCTTCCATGGGTGCGACCACGATTAGTGGCTGTGAATGCTGTAGGAGTGGTGTCAGAGGACTCAAGGGAGCGCTGGAACAACTCAAAACTTTCAGCTTTAGAGACTAAATCTGCAAAACAGGGGATAGGCGAGAGAGCCATCTGAGCAGTAGAAAAAGCTAAAAATTCGGTGCCGAGTCCACAAAGGAACCAGTGCACTTTATCAATGTCCTCGACGGGTCTGCCAATGGCATGAAGTTGGTCACAAATTTTTTTTAAGGCAGGGGCATACTCAGCAACAGGTTTGGTGCCACGTTTCATCAACTGCAAGTCATCCTTGAGTCTGAGTTCACGAGCTTTCGACTGATGGCTGAACGTAGTTTCCAACGCAAGCCAAACATCACGTGCAGTAGAGAGACCAACGACAACAGCCATGGCTTCCTCAGTGAGAGAGGAGAGCAGGAGACAGAGAAGTCGTTGATCGGCTGCTCTCCATGCCAAATATTTGGGGTTGAGTGTTGAGGAGGTTTCTGGTTCAAAGCGAGGTGGTGGAACCATAGTTCCATTGACATAGGCCAGCATGTCTTGACTCTCAAGGAGAGGGAGAAGTTGGCTTTTCCAGAGAAGATAATTGGAGGAAGAAAGTTTGATGGTGATCATATGGATTAGAGTATTGAAAGGAAGAAGATGATAAGAAGATTCGGAAGCCATAGAGAAGAAAGGATCAGGGTTGTTAAACCGAAAGGGCTCTGATACCATGTGAATGTTTGCTGAATCCACCACACCTAAATGGTGGTGAGAGTTCTCTTATTTATAATCATTTACAGAATACAGAAATATGATAAATTACAAATAATATGGAAATAACGATAAAAGGAAAGAATAATAAATGAAAACAATATATTTGCCTTAATAAAAGCGCAAATATGGTAACCCGTAATATAAGGCAAATATCTAGATATTTTCCTTATAATGAACGGTCAACTATCCTTAACAATACTCTTAACTTGCCTATCTTCATTCTCATCTAACAAAATCGGATATATTTTACTTCTTGGCCCTGTAGTGAGCTTAAGGTTAAAACTACCTTGGAATATTTAGTTTTGAAAGTTAATCTCTGGTGCACTCTCGTCTATACATCTAGTCGCTCCTCACGATCATAGATTACTCTAGTTCTAGCGTCCTAATCTTAACTTAGTTCCCTCTACATGCTTTATAAAGGAGATGTTCCTATCGATCACCTAAAGCATGGGAACATAATCTAAACACTTATGCAAGTTCTACGGAGAGATAACATTCATCAATCAACTAGATCACATATAATCATATCCCATCCTCACATATAACCATATCCCATCCTCATTTCTACCCTAAATTCTCTTCCTAGGAATATTTTCATAATTTTTCATAACATACATGGTACATTTATCCAAAATTGCCCCTTTAGAGCCTTAACCAAGCATTTTTTTAACCATTTAAGGGAAGATATACTTGTATGCTGTTCTAGCGACCCCCAAAAGTATTACTTGTGAAAAGTCTTAAAGGCGATTTAAATGGATGACACGTGCCTTCCCAAGCTTGATTTTCTACTTGCTATGAGCTCCAAATTCTTTGAAATTTCTTTCGTAAGTCCTAATTCAAGTTAAAATAAGATTAGTATCGAAATCGAGACGAATAACAGTGGAACGCATGTCAAATGTGAGAGAAGGAGCTCACCACGCACTCCTCACGCAGCTAGAAGGTCTATGATGTGCAAGTATACATGTGAGTAAGCCACGCTCCTAGGGGTTATGCGCGTCATCGGTGTCATGGTCATGCTTGTCCAAGGTGTGTTGCTTATGGCCGCATGTCGGATATCCTGGTCATGCTTGTCCAAGACGTGTTGTCCATGATCGTATGTTCGTTTCAAACCCCTTTTATATGCTTTCATCTTAGATAGATCTTTACTATTTCATGTTGGGTTAATACAAGGGTGTATGACCAGTCACCAAAATATGTCTATATTCGTCAAGAATAAAATGTCCTAAAATGTTCTATAGGGGAAGGTGACTAGTCTATTCTTCCAACCCTGAATTATATGTTATTTAAGTCGTGATGTTTCTTTCTTTGCATATAGCCATATAACGTTATTTTCTTCAATCCTTTTAAATTGTTTTCAAATGTATTTCCTTGGTCATATTTTCTAAAACATTTCTCGCAAACGTGACCTGAAGCTCAAGCATACACTAGCATTGTCTGCGAAATCCGAATTTCTCACGAATGACTTGTTCGTTGGGTTAGAACAAATGCCGCACAATCACTATCCCGTTATCGCAAGAGTGTGACTGTGACACTCGGCTCTAAGACATGTCTTAATCGATGTGCAACACATGTCCTTCCTATAGAAACTTTTCTTTCATTCTAAAGTGCGATTGTGACACTCGGCTCTAAGACATGTCTTAATTGATGCGCATCACATGTCCTTTCGATAGAAGCTTTTCCTTCATCATTTTTACAAACTCGAATCAAGTTTATTCCTTCACCACAATTGTAGAGTATTAATCCATATTTCTGTCAAAATTATTTATATTATGTTTTGCTAATTGCGAAAGAGAAATAAATCCACGAATAGTTCGTCCAAAACTAAAAACTCACCAGGCTTATCAAGGCATCACTTTCTACTCCGATTTGACTCAAGGTTTCTTCATGGAAGTTGAGCGGTATCATCACAAGAACAACATATTAAAAATTCAGAACCTAACTCTACAGAAATCTCACAGATCGAGAGTAAAATCGAGTACAAAAATTTGAAATCCTTACCTCTCCTTTTTATTCATTTTTTTGGGTGGATTTGGAGGATGCAAGAGTCTAGATTCAATGTCTTCAACATCCTAAGCAAGTTTTGTGAATTGATCGTGATCGAAAACTACCTTTTCATGGCTGAATCTTCAATAAAACATTATATCTCTAAAGGAAAATTTTGAAAATTAATTGTTATCTTTGGCTCGAGTCTTACCTATTATGCCCATTGTTTGTTTTTATATTTGAAATAACCATATGGAGACTGTTGAAATTGGATGAAATTTTATTTATATTGTGGTTTTGACCCACATTATTGATCTCATTTATCAATTCCTCATTCTTTTCAATCATATATGTAATGTTGTGAATATACTTGACGCTATTTTAATCTTGGTATGATAACTTTGTTCTTAAGACTACAAATATTATAATATAGCACTGAAAAATGCTACTATAAGTTTAACGCATTATTTTAGCTATAGCTATATTAATATATTGTTGTTTTCATAGAAGCACTATAGAATATTTTTTCGTAGCAACGTATATAAGTTATACTTTCATATTCAATTATAGCATTCATTCTTTTCTATACAAAAATACTATAAAAAGTCCTAGACTTTTAATACGACGGTTAGGACGTATGAAAAAGGTTATAAAAAGTCTATTATAACATTTTTCTTTAGTTATCGTATCCAATATTTCTTGTAGTGTAAAGTTGAATCCAAATGTTTCTCCTACACGAATGAAACATTCATTCCCAACAAAATGCACATGTACCCATAAGGGGAATAGCCGTTTTCATAAACTAGGCACATATAGGTTTGTGCATTCTCATGTAGCTAAAACATCGAGAGACACGATTTGAAATCATTCTTATAGGTATACGTCTGCACAAAAATATGAGGGAAAGTAATTCATTCTCAATGTACTACAAAAGGCTAATCCAATTCTCTAGGTGCACCCAGATTTAGGCCTCCGATTGCCACTCACAATCCTGAGGTACACGGTCTACTGAAAACGTTTGAAACTAGGTCAACGTGTAAAACGCACTAGTTGTAGCGCCCTAATGTTAACAAAGTTCTCTCATGCATGTTTTGCTAGGGAGATATATCAATCAATCACATAAGTGAGTAATCCACAATACAAATTTTGCCTTGGTCATATTGGGAGTTGAGGAGTTCTATTGGGTTTATAGGGTGGCTAGGTGGCTTAACACGGACTTTGACTCCAGGCTGTTCTACTTTGACAAATTGAGTCTTTCTTAGTCTGGAGCACTAAGGTCTAGACTTTCTGACCTTCACTCACGATCCTATGTTGCTCAATCTACTGAAGATATCCTTACCTAGATCATCGTTTGGCCAACCTAACTCTAACGCTCTAGCTCTGTGCAGATAAACATGCTCCACAGGGAGAGCATAGAGTCAAACACTTGGGGCTAACACATAGTATATCATGCATACATACAAGTAAAACAAGCTCAATAGGGAGATAACATCCATTAGTCACCTGAAGCATAGATTGCAATAGTCTATCATTCTTTCTAAAACAACGGAAAGCATATATAAAACATCATTCATCACAAACTCATCATAGGGGCAATTTTGTTATATCTTATATCATGCATACCACACTCATCCCTATTGCTCAACTCGTATTCTAGTCATGCATATTTTCATTATAGTCTTGCATGATACATATAACAACATGGTCCTTGGAAAACTAAACCTAGGGGCATAGCGGTAATTTTACCATAACATACATTCAGTACACCCTCATCCAAAAACGTCATTCCACAAAGATATGACACCAATCACACAACTTGCAGCCTAAGGGTACTCCTGAGGTGGTTCGTATGCTCTGGTGGTCTATTAGGCTCCTAGGGGAAAGGTTAGCTCTATACTTAGTGACTTGTCACCCTAATCACAAATCCCTAGACTTATCATAAATGTGAGTCATGGAAATTAACTGAGTGTACATAGAACTATCATCTAGCATCATCATATATAATTCATGCAAAGTAAACATACATGCTCAATGGGGCGATAACATCCCTCAAGTGTTGAACACAACTCTCTGTGGGAAACACTCGCACTCTTTATTAAGACCAATCGAGAAGAGAATACAAGACACCTTGTAGAATACTACTACTTTGTATTGCTTGGGACGAAAACGTAGGTAGGGTGGAGGGTATTTATACTAGAGCCTACCCAATCTATTCCTAAAAAATCTAAATCTTTTTCCTAAAACATCCCAATCACTTTATTTTAAACTACCTAAATCATTTTACTAAAACAAATATAAATGGGCTCATAGAATTATTGGGATCGACTCTATTGGACTAGTGATGATATATTAACACTCCCCCTCAAGACTAGTCCTCAATCGCTGCACCATGTTGAGCTGACGACGAATGCTCTCATGTTAACCCTTTTGTAAACAAGACTGCCACTTGGTCATCTATCTTGATCTGCTGCATCTCGATTTTTTTCTTTAGAACTTTCTCTCTAATGAAATGGTAGTGCACTTCCACATGCTTTGTTCTAGCATGAAACACTAGATTTTCTGCTAGGCGAATCGCATATTGGTTGTCGCAATGAAGTGATATTGGATAGTCAATTTTCTGGTGCAAATCTTCCATCAAGAGTTTCAGCCATGTACTTTCCTCAGTTGCTTCAGCCGCTGCTCTGTACTCTACTTCTCTAGTTGACAATGATACTCTTGGTTGTCTTTTACTGCACCAAAAAGTTATTCTCGAATTGAGCTTGAACACATACCTGATGCTTGACCTTCGAGTATCGTGATATCCTGCATAGTCATCATCCCGGTATCCAACTAGCTTGCAGACTTCACTTCTTTTGTATAAACGATTATAATTGATTGTACCTTTGACATATCTCAAGTTCTGTCGAGCTGCATCCAAATGAGGCTTCTTCGGACTTTGCACGTACTAACTAATGACTCCAACTTCATTCTCAAATTTCTTCGGTTTCTCCAAAGTTGTAGTTTCTTCCTTCATTGCCTGTTGCTAAGCCGTATTTTGTGATGCTTCTTCATACATCTCTGGCTCTTTAACATCGTCTTCTATAATAACTATATTGACATACTTTGGATTTGATTTTTGGATTCTTTTTGACCGTCTAAGTCGTTGAGGTGCCATTTCCTTTTCACTAGGTTTGCTTGATGAGTCACTTCTTGCTCATTAAGATCAGTGTCACTCAAATCTTCAGGCACATCAGCACTTAAGCAAATGTGTACAGTTTGTTCCCCCGTTCTTCTGTGGAAGTATTTCTTCAATGTTGCCAAAGCTTGGTAATATTTTATTCTCTAAGAGCCATCCCGCTTCCATTACACCAATCTGATCATCAATCATGTGGTTCGAGCATCTTGAATCAATGATTCAATCGTCCTCGTAATCATGTTCTCCCATCATCGCCATGAGTGCTAGCTCGTCTTCTTCTATGAGACACAATACATCTGCATCCCATTCATACTCCATCGCCATGTTAGAGGCCACATTGCTTTCAACAGACTTTTTCTTGGACCAACAATCTCTGGACATGTGACTGTTGGGATTTTTGCCCTAAAGCATCGTAATTAATTATTTAGTTTTTAACAATAATTTTTTATTATTTTATTTGTAATTTAATTGTTATCCATTGTATGAAAATTCAAGGTTATTAATGTAATCTTGAACAATATGTGGTTGACATACAAGAGGATCATGTTCAAGTAATAACCTAAAGAGTCTATAGTATATGGATAATGTTAGGTGCCTTATTCTGGTAACACTATTGATATGACCCACTTTGTAATCGTTACAAATGATTTGATCCAAATCGTTCATGTGGAGACATGTAAATTGGGGTATCCTATACAATGAGTTTGTATAAGACTTGACCAAGAAATATTTAATCTCTCTTTATAAATCTGTTAATTTAGAAGATTAATATTTCACATGATGATCATATGCGACTCGATCTTAATCCTGAGTAAGTTATGAACTCCTGCCTGTGAGGGCTTGTTCTTTAATTTACACGGGTGAGAATGACTCGTTTAGCCGATTCAATATGCCTACCATTTTGGGGACTTGACCAAATAGGGAGTTGGGAACATAATATCATGAGATGGAATTCACTCCATTTCATATAAGGAATGTAGATGAGTTGTTCTCTTAAGTACTGATTTCGAGACTTGAACAATGGGGCCCCACCCTCTCATCGGGCCGAGAGGGACTTGGTTTATGATTGGATCATAAAAAAATTGTTCATTAGAGAATAAGTGGTACTTAAGGTGAAAAATATAATTACAGGGGTAACACGGACTTTGACCCAACTGTAATTATGATCAACTCGTGAAGGATCGATTTGCTTGTAATGGTTATATGAATGGATATAACTTGTCCTGCGGTGCATAAGAGTGCAACTCTAAGTCTATAGTGGAGTGACCTATAGTTAATATATGGAAATTGATTAATTAAAAAGTTTAATTAATTAATTTTGTATCATTGGAGATTATAATCGATAAGTTCATAAGGTCCCCTTGCTAGCTCACGCTAAAAGGTTTAATTTATTTGAAAGAAAATTTGAAGTGATAAAATTGATATTTAATATATTAAATATAGAGGAGAAAATAAATTTAATTTGAAATGTCAAATTAATATTTAATATATTAGATATATTAAATAAATAGATAAAATATATTTAATTTGAAGGGTTCAAATTAATATTTAATATACTAATATGTTAAATATAAATGAAGATAAAATATATTAATTTGAATATTTCAAATTATTATTTAATATATTAGATATATTAAAAGAAAAATATATTTATTGTATTCGATACGATTAAATATTAAATGAATTAATGTTTGGTACATTAAATAAAACTATATTTAAAATTTGAATGAGATTCAAATTAGTATATCTTATAATATTTATAATATTCAAGTATGATTTGCATAAGGTATTATATCCAAATATTATAAGATATGCAAATATTCTCTAAGAGTCCCTATAAATAGGACTCTCGAGTTGAGCCAAAGACATAAGAACCTCTCCCACTATTTCTGGAGAATGAAATTACTCTAGAGAATTCTCGAAACTATTCTTTTCCAATCCTCTTGAGATTTTCTTTCAAGAGGCTCCCACAATCCTCAGCCTTGTGTTCAAGTCATAAGAAAGAAGAACTTGTGGAATATGGAGAACGCTTGCACGGTTAGAATACTTAAACAAGTATTGCAAGCTAGGGTTTCTACAAAGGTAGAGTTCTTACTCTCCTATTTATTGTTTTTCTTTTAATTCTTAATAAAATCAAAATGGTTCCCAATGTTTCCGCTACGTGGATGAAGAGTTCATTCCCTTCAGTGAACCTTCTTCCCACAATTGTAGCAAATACCTTCAAATCTTTTTCCTTGAGAACTCTTGTTGTCATTGTTCTAAGCTCTCTCAGGTTGTGCAGCTCGTTGATGACTTCTTCTTTTGTCACCGTTTTTGTATCCACTTTTGCTAGACGACTTATTATTTGCTTCGACTTTCACTTGGGTAGAATGCTTCTTCTTCACCCTTCAATGTGATGTCTCCCATTTGTTTAGTCATGGCTTTTTTGCTCGCTAACAAATTTTCAGACTTTATAAGTGATGGGTTGAATGGGTCATCCTTGTACAACAACAATGAAGCTTCTATATTCTAGTCGCAATCTGTGGATAATGATCCTCTTCATTCGATCTTCTCTAATTGTGGACTTCGGGTCTAGTTTAGTAATCTCCCGACAAATTGACTTGACTTTGTGGAAGTATTGAGCAATCGTCATGTCACGTTGTGAAATTGATAACAACTCGTTCTCTAGAAGTTGTAGTCTCGTATCGTTCTTCTTTGAGAATAACATCACAAACTTGTCTCATGCTTTTTTCGATGTCTTTTTATCCCAAATATGCTCTAACATCTCTTCTTCGATTGTGGTCTTCAAGGCAAACATTGCTTTGCCTACTTTGATTCTCCAAGGCGCCATTAGAATCCTCCTCTGGCGGTGTAGTTTCACTCCTGCCAACGACCTCCCAAAGGTCCTGTCCTTGTAAATAGGACATTATGCATGTTTTCCACGTCTTGTAGTTGTTGTTGTTGAGTTTCTTGATTCCTCTTACGATTTGGAAGTCACCCATCGTGTTGGCAATACCTCAGTAATACCAAACAAGCCTTTTCGACACAAAACTTGCAGTCACGGACTACTCACGACACAAGAAACTCACTCACTAATAATCTCAAGAAATCGTTTCTAATGTGGAAGATTAGACAGAGCTGCAACCACAAAGCATACTAAGAATTCCAAGAGATCAGACACCCTACACCAACTTCGCTCTGATACTATGTTAGAAATCACGGATCTCCAAAATGGTATGATATTGTCCACTTTGAGCATAAGCTCTCATGGTTTTACTTTAGGCTTCTCCAAAAGACCTCATTCCAATGGAGATGTATTCTAAATTAGCGAATGTGGAACTCACTCCCAACAATCCTCAACAATCGTCCCCTCGAACAAAGTACACTACTATGGAGCCTCGAACAGTCTCCCCTTAATTGAGGCTCAACTCCTTTCTCTGGAGCTCTCGAACAAAGGTTTGACACTTTAGTCACTTTTGACTACACCTACGAGACTCACAATTCTTTGTTCAATACTTGAGGATTCTATTGTCATGACTAAGTTTAGGGCATGACTCTGATACCAGAGTGTTGAACACAACTTTTTGTGGGAAACACTCGCACTCTTTATTAAGACCAATCGAGAAGACAAGACAAGACACATTGTAGAATACTACTACTTTGTGGGATGAAAACATAGGTAGGGTGGAGGGGTATTTATACTAGAGCTTACGCAATCTATTCCTAAAATATGTAGATCTCCCTCCTAAAATATATCATTATCTTTATTCTAAAATACCTAAATCATTTTACTAAAATAAATATAAATGGGCGCATACAATTATTGAGCTCGACTCTATTGGACTAATGATGATATTAATATCAAGCTCTCGAAGCGCAGAGTAAACAAATACTCGTCCTTCTTTCGGCATGAATTAAACATATTCATATATAGAGGTAGCTAAAAACATAATTGCAACACTCAGATAATTCTCATAATACTTCACATTATACATCCATATTCATAACAATCAAATTACCTATATTTGGTCATGGAAAGCTACCACCCAAGGTAAATACACTAGCATGCATGCATTACAAGCGATCCCTACAAGTATTGCTTCATAAAAATTCGTACGGCGACTCACATGATTGACGAGTGCTCTTCGTTTAGCGTTTCTACACAAATAGCATGTCCAAAAGTACTGATTTTCTCCAATTAGGTCCTATTTCATATAAGAATAGGGTTAGAATTAGAATCGGGAAGAAAATCGGGCAAATAGAAGTCGAACAAGCCAAAAATGAGCTTACGCACTCGCCACACGTTCTCCCACACGTGCACATGCGTTACACGCACATCCACATGCTCCACACACGCCTAGCGCGAAGTAGTCATAGGTCTCACGCGTGGGCGAAAACTCAGTCGCGGTCCAGTTCAGGTGACTTGGGTTGATCCGTGGGTCATCTAGATTGATGGGTCACCAGTCGGATCGGGTCGGGTTGGTACAGGGTCACGGGTCATTTGGGTTTGCAGAGGGATGCATGTCGCTGTGCGGCTGGGGCCGCATTGCTTTATTCAGCGTTCGACGCGTGTCTGCCGCCTGTCCAGATACGTCGCTCCTCCCATCTGATGACACGTGGCTCACCTGCATTTTCTCTCTCCTCATGTGTAGAAGCAATCTGATTTGTGATCAATTATTATTAACATTCTTGTTACCTCTATTTTAAAATTTTGTAGATGATGGTGCTAATATAACATTAAAACTCAATGAGTTTGAATACTAACTTTTTGTAGTTTAAATTCTTTTTTCCTCACGAACGGTTTCCAACCACCACTAGTGTCTTCTCTACTATTCTTCGGTCTTAGAACGGGATTGTGGAATCTGGTGAGTGACTAAACTTGGAAGAGATTTAGTATATATGAAGGGAGAGTTTATGAGAGTTTTTCTCAAGGTTTTTCCAAGGAAAAAGTTTCATGTACCTTGATCACTCTATTTATAGTCATATTTGCATGTTCATGCAAATTTGAGATCACCAAATTTTGACACTCAAATATGTAGGATTATGTGGCAAGTATGCAAGTTTGAGTTAACCAAATTTTGATACTCAAAATTTCACTCAAATTTGTGGGGTTTATTTGGCAAACATGCATGTTTGGTTAAACCATATTTTGACACTCAAAATTCTACTCAAATTTGTGGGATTATGTGGCAAACATGCAAGTTTGGTTAAACCATAGATTGACACTCAATATTCCACTAACTCAAACATGGATTTTTCAAACATGGATTTTTCCATGAGGCAGTCAACATAGTTCAACAATTAATTTAAATAATTAATTTCAAATCAAAATAATATTAAATGATTAATTAAAATTTTTAATTAATATTTAACATTAAATCAAATGTCAATCTCAATCAATTCCGACACATATTGATTATGAATCACTATTCATAATTAAAATATTTAAATCTTATTTAAATATCTTCCATTCTCTCTTTTTGTTCAATTCATAATTAAAACAAAATGCGGTTAAATATATCGTATATATTTAGCATGTCTTCCCTAATTTGAATTCGAACACTTCGAACTCACTCGTCACACTGTTCTAAGGTTTAGTCCGAAATGAGCTAGCAGAGGAACCTAATGGACCTACAGATCATTGGCTCCAACGATCCGAGATTAACCGGCTAAACTCATTAACCTTATGAACCAACATTCGCTAACTACTAGGACACTCCACTATAGCCTAGTAGTTGCACTCCCCTCACTTTAGATATATTTCTGTTCATTTGATATAACCATGATTAGTAAGTCGATCATTCACAGGTTGTTTGTAACTAGAGTTGGGTCAATTTACCGTTTTACTGTTTTACCCCTAAAGTTACTTTTTGTTCCTTAAGTCCCACTGATCCTCTAATAAACAATTGGTTTGTGGTCCAACCACCAAATCAAATCCCTCTCAGGCCAATGAGAGGGTGGGCCCCCTTGTTCAAGACTTGGAGTCAGTACTTAAGGGAACAACCTCTCTACTATCCCTAAAAGCGGGTAAGAGAGAATTCCATCTTACACCCTATGTCCCCAGCTATTCACCCAGTCTTACCCCTGAAATGGGAGGCTTATTGAGTCGGTGAACTCGGGTCACTCTCACCCATGCAAATCTAAGGATAATTTCGAATAAACAGGAGTTCATATCGAATATACGCATCCATCCCATCAGCAGCATAACGGGGGAGTGCCGCCATGTACATAACCAGGTTCTTAAAGTTTACCTCCATGGCATTTACGTACAATGTTCCATCCCGTCCCGCTTTACATAGCATAACTGGGTCAAACATCAAGTAAGCATATCATAGCATACTAGTCATCACATTCATGGCATGCGGGGTTCCCATTACAATCGTGACATGTCAATCTCATACATACAAGTAGCAAACCGTGTCACAAACATCATAACATGGCATACATAGCATTTCACTGCAAGAAACACCTAACCTAGCATACATTAACAACACACATGGTGCATGCAAGGGCAACAGGGCATGCACCAACATACATACATAACAAACGCCAACAGTAAGGTTACTTACCTCCTTAGCCTTGGCCGAAGTCACCCACAACGCTAACTCCGGCGCCTAACTACCTCCTATAAGATAACATGATACACTTACTCTTTCACCCCTATCCCTTATGCCTATCCACCAAGGTACATCCCTATTGCAAACTATTTCGTCAAAATGGAGTTATACTAACCTCAGATGGTTGAAACAAGGGTGGGAATGGCTCCATAAGGGTCAAAAACCTAGGAATCGGTATCCTATTCGGACGTCAAGCCGCCAAGCCGCGCCGCCAAGCCGTACTGCCAAGCCGAACCTAGCCGAGCCGAGAATGCGCGGATCCGCCGATGGAGCTGAAGCCAACGGCTGCGAAGAACACTACCGGCGCAGGGTTTTTGGGCGTGCCTTTGGTTCGGGCCGAAAGGGGACGAGGCCCATAGGTGGTGTTCGAGTGCGGCCTGCACGCTAGCCGAGACGACTTGTGGAATGCCGAGGGTCGACCCACACCTGCCTCTTCGTCTTCCTCGTGTGAAAACCCTAATCGCAGAGCTTGGCTATCGTCACCGGTGGAAGCGTCGTCGTTCATCCGTCTCCGGTGGCGCGTCTGCCTCTCCTTGCTCCGAAGTCCCCTGGCCTCCGCTCCTAGGGTTTAAGAGGGCCTGTGTGGGTCCCGCCGAAAATTGCGAGATTTTTGGCATTTTTTTTCCTTTCCTTGGATAGGTGTATCGTTACATGTAGCATCCTTGATTGTTCTGTGTATGCAAGACTCCGATGTGATCTTAGGGATGGATTGGTTGGGCAAGAATCGTGCCCTCATCGATTGCGAAGCAAGAAAGGTAACCTTTAGGCCCCTGATGAGAGAGAACTTTAAATTCAAAGGGGATATATCCAGAAGTACCCCTAGGGTCATCACAGCGTTGAAGGCTAAAAAGATGTTGAATCAGGGAGCCTGGGCAATTCTGGCTAGTGGAACGAAAGTCAGTGAGTCCAGTTTAAAGGTATCCTCTATTCCTGTGGTTGGAGAATTTGAGGATGTTTTTCCAGAAGAACTCCGAGGGCTGCCCCCTAATCGAGAGGTAGATTTTGTTATTGACCTCAAACCAGGGATAACACCGATATCCAAAGCGCCATATAGAATGGCACCTGCTGAGCTCAAGGAGCTAAAGGTACAGTTACAAGAACTTCTGGACAAGGGATTCATACGTGTTAGGTTATGGAGTCTGCTCTCTTATTTATAGCTTGGTCAATGGTTATATCCGGTAAAGCTATATTTGGTAAAGCTATATCCGTTAAAACTATATATGGTAAATAGCTATATATAGTAGATGGTTAAATCTGGTAAAGTTATATATAGTAAACTGAACTATATATATATCCCGTCCGGTAGAGCTTTGAAAATGTACTTTTTTTATTCTCTGTATTCTCTCTTATACATACTCATCAATACAAATTCTTTTAGCAAGAGTTCTCCTTGCAATTTTCTCTATCCTGTTCTTTGTGTTCATCTAGATCGAGTGTGTGCGTTGTTGTGCGATCCTAACAACTGGTATCAGAGCTAGGCGAAATTCACCACGATCTATGAAGATGGAAAGTTCAAAGATTGGAATTGAGAAATTCGATGGATCCGATTTCGGTTTCTGGAAGATGCAGATTGAAGATTATCTATACCAGAAAGATCTTCACGAACCCCTGTTGGGGGTGAAGCCGGATACCATGACCACGAAACAGTGGAAGCTTAAGGATCGACAAGCCTTGGGGCTGATCCGATTGACGCTATCAAATAACGTGGCGTTCAACATTATCAAGGAGAAGACAACGTCAAATCTATTGAAGGCGCTGTCAAATATGTATGAAAAACCGTCGGCTATGAACAAGGTGTATTTGATGCAAAGATTGTTCAATCTACAGATGTCTAAAGGTGGATCTGTTGCTGATCATATAAATAAATTCAATATGGTCGTAAGTCAACTGAGTTCGGTGGAAATTAATTTCGAAGATGAAATTAAAGCGTTGATTTTGATGTATCTTTATCCGAGTCATGGGATACTGTTGTTGCCGCAATCAGCAGTTCCCGAGGATCTGATAAACTGAAGTTTGATTAAATTCGAGATGTACTTCTCAGCGAAAGTATTCGCAAACGAGAAACTGGAGATTCATTAGGCACCAGAAGATACTGAGGACGTTTTAATCCTTAGTGTGTACAGCCCAGGTGATTCCTGGATTTTGGATTCAGGTGCATCGTTCCATTCGTCTCTAAATAATGAATTGTTTGGATATTTCAAATCAGGAAATTTCGGGATGGTGTATCTTGCCGACAACAAAACCTTGGAGATTGAAGAGAAGGGAGCTGTCTCCATACAAACTCTCGTAGGAAATCAGTGGACATTACAAGATGTCAGATACATTCCTAGTCTCAAGAAGAACCTGATCTCTATTGGTCAGTTGGATAGCACAAGCTATGCAGCAGAGTTTGGAAAGAGTTCGTGGAAGATTGTGAAGGGCGCCATGGTTGTTGCACTGGCACAAAATCCAGAATCTTATACACTACTGCAGAGTGTATAAACATGACTGCTGCTGCTAAGAGTGCTTCCAATTCAAGTCTATGACACAATAGACTTGGACATAAAATCTGTTGATATGGGTCTTTGTGAGAGCTGTGTTATGGGCAAATAGAAACGAGTTAGTTTCACAAAGGCTGCCAGAGAACCGAAGAAAGTGCAGTTGGAAATGGTCCATACAGACGTCTGGGGACCATCTCCAGTTTCATCACTTGGTGGATCAAGGTACTACGTCATCTTCATCGATGACTTCAGCAGGAAGGTATGGGTTTACTTTCTGAAACACAAGTCAGATGTGTTTACCACCTTCAAGAAGTGGAAAGCTGAAGTTGAAAATCAGATCGGCTTGAAGATCAAATGTCTAAGATCTGACAATGGAAGAGAGTACAACAAATCAGAGTTTATAACATTTTGTGCAGCTTAGGGAATTAGATTAATAAGAACAATTCCCGGTAAGGCAAGACAAAATGGTATTGCAGAAAGGATGAACAAAACATTGAATGAGCGAGCAAGAAGCATGAGGATTCATTCTAGACTACCAAAGACATTTCGGGCTAATGCTGTGAACACAGTAGCATATTTGATTAATAGAGGGCCGTCAGTACCCTTGAAGTTCAAATTGCCCGAAGAAGTATGGACAGGAAAAGAACTCAAGTACTCTCACTTGAGAACTTTTGGTTGTACTACATATGTTCATGTTGATCCAAAGAAGAGAGATAAACTTGATGCTAAGGATGTGAAATGCTACTTCATAGGCTATGGCTCTGACATGTTCGGGTACAGGTTTTGGGATGAGAAAAATATGAAAATCCTAAGACACTGCGATGTGACCTTTGATGAAAATGTCATGTACAAGGACAGAGATGTTACAAGAAGCTCAAGAAATTCTTGATCCTATTGCTGAAGAACCAAACGTGGAGCAAGTTACACCTGAGTAGGTGTTGAGGAGATCATCCAGAACTATCAAAGCACTAGATAGATATTCAGCCTCATTACATTATCTGTTACTGACTGACGAAGGAGAACCAGAGTCCTTTGATGAGGCTCTACAAGTGGAAGATTCAACCAAGTGGGAGCAAGCCATGGATGATGAGATGAGCTCACTTGAAAAGAATAATACGTGGGTGCTGACTGAGTTGCCTACAGGAAAGAGAGCTCTGTTGAACAAATGGGTGTTCAGAATCAAGGTTGATCCAGATGGTAGAAGGAGGTTTAAGGCTCAGTTAGTAGCTAAAGGATATTCACAAAGAAAAGGCATTGATTATGCTGAGATCTTTTCTCCAGTTGTGAAATTAACTACTATCCGAATCCTGCTGAGTATTGTTGCATCGGAGAATTTTCACCTTGAGCAAATGGATGTAAAAACGGCGTTTTTACATAGAGATCTAGATGAGGAGATCTATATGCAACAACCAGAAGGGTTTGCAGCTCCAGGCAAGAAGCACATGGTGTGTAAGCTCAATAAGAGCTTATATGGACTGAAACAAGCACCGAGACAATGGTACAAGAAGTTTGACTCCTTCATGTGCAAGAGTGGTTTCCACAGGAGTGAAAAGGATCAGTGTTGCTACCTCAAGAAATACACTGATTCTTATGTGTTTCTACTCCTGTATGTGGATGATATACTAATTGTATGAGGGAGATAAACCACCTGAAGGCAAGCTTGTCTTCAGTATTTGAGATGAAAGATTTGAGTGCAGCGAAGCAGATTCTTGGGATGAGGATTTCTCGAGATAGATATGCTGACACATTAAATCTATCCCAAGAGCAGTACATTGAGAAGGTGTTGTCCAAATTCAAGATGAATGACGCTAAACCCAGGACTACTCCCTTGGCAAATCATATTAAATTGTCAAAGGGGCAATCTCCCAAGACAGTTGAGGAATGTGAGCACATGGCATCAGTTCCGTACGCTTCTGCAGTTGGAAGTTTGATGTATGCTATGGCCTGCACTAGACCTGACATAACACATGCAGTGAGAGTTGTTAGCAAGTACATGGCAAATCCAGGGAAAGAACATTGGGAAGTTGTGAAGTGGCTTCTGAGATATCTGAGAGGTACATCCAATACTTCACTTTGTTATGGCAATGGCAAAGTAGTTCTGCAAGGTTTTGTGGATGCTAATCTGAGTGGAGATGTAGACTTTAGCAAGAGCACATCTAGATATATCTACACTATAGATGGAACAGTAGTGAGTTGGATGTCCAAGCTTCAGAAATGCGTTGCTCTTTCATATACTGAAGCTGAGTACGTGACAATAGCTAAAGCTGGAAAGGAAATGATATGAATGTCAGACTATGTAGAAGAATTAGGCAGGAAGTAGTGCAAGAAGATTCTTTATACAGATAGTCAGAGTGCCATACAGTTGGTGAAAAACCCAGTCTATCATTCAAGGACAAAACACATTAGAAGGCGATACCATTTCACTCACAGGTTAGTGGAAGAAGGCGATATGTGTTTGGAGAAGATAGAGGGTGCAAAGAATCCAGCAAACATGTTGGCAAAATGTGTTGATGTTGGAAAATTAAGGTTATGCAAAGCCTTAATTGGTATGGTGTAGTGATCATTTGAGAATGAAATTCTTGGTTGACTGGATCAGTCTCCAAGTGGGAGAATTGTTAGGTTATGGAGTCTACTCTCTTATTTATAGCTTGGTCAACGACTATATTTGGTAAAGCTATATCCGGTAAAGCTATATATGATAAAGCTATATCGGGTAAAGCTATATATGATAAATAGCTATATATAGTATATGGTTAAATCTGATAAAGCTATATATAGTAAATAGCTATATATAGTAGATGGTTAAATCTGGTAAAGCTATATATAGTAAATTGAACTATATATATATCCCGTCCGGTAGAGCTTTTGAAAATGTACTTTTTCTATTCTCTGTATTCTCTCTTATACATACTCATCGATACAAATTCTTTTAGCCAGAGTTCTCCTTGCAATTTTCTCTATCCTGTTTTTTATGTTCATCTAGATCGAGTGTGTGTGTTGTTGTGCGATCCTAACAATACGGCCTAGCGTCTCACCTTGAGGAGCCCCTGTGCTATTTGTTAAGAAGAAAGATGGAACTATGCGATTATGTATAGATTACAGAGAGTTAAACAAGGTCACAATCAAGAATAAATACCCTCTCCCAAGGATAGACGACCTATTTGACCAATTGCAGGGTGCAATGGTGTTCTCTAAGATCGATCTGCGATCAGGATATCACCAGATGAGAATCAGAGAGGAAGACATACCTAAAACAGCTTTTAGAAGCCGCTATGGACATTATGAGTTCATAGTCATGTCTTTTGGATTAACCAACGCTCCTGCAGTGTTTATGGAGTTAATGAACCGAGTATTTAAGGAATTCTTAGACACCTTTGTGATTGTGTTCATTGACGACATCTTGGTGTATTCTAAGTCTGAAATGGAGCACGAGGAACACCTGAGAAGAGTCTTAACTCTACTGAGAACCCATTAGTTGTATGCCAATTTTTCGAAGTGCGAATTTTGGCTGCAGGAAGTGGCTTTTCTTGGACACGTGGTATCCAGTCAGGGGGTAACTGTGGATCCTGCTAAGATCGAAGCAGTCTTGAAATGGCCTAGACCAACTACGGTCGCTGAAGTAAGGAGTTTTCTGGGTTTAGCAGGCTATTATAGAAGGTTTGTACAAGATTTCCCTAAATTATCAGCAGCTTTGACACAGTTAACCAAGAAAGGGAAACCTTTTATCTGGACACAAGAGTGTGAACAGAGTTTTCTAAAACTGAGAAAGAGGTTGGTCACAACGCCTGTACTTACAGTGCCCGACGGATCAGGTGGACTTGTGGTTTACAGCAACGCTTCAGGAAAAGGGCTAGGTTGTGTACTCATGCAAAAGCGCAAGGTGATAGCCTACGCCTCTAGGCAGCTGAAAGAGTATGAGCGCAACTACCCCACCCATGATCTGGAACTAGCAGCCGTGGTATATGCATTGAAAACCTGACGTCACTACCTGTATGGGGAGAGAGTTCAGGTGTACAGGGACCATAAGAGCCTCAAGTATTTGTTTACACAGAAAGAGCTCAACATGAGACAGCGGAGGTGGTTAGAACTAGTTAAGGACTATGACATTGAAATACTTTACCACCTAGGAAAAGCTAATGTAGTGGCAGATGCCTTGAGCAGAAAGACAGTCCACACTTCTGCCCTGATCACGAGGCAGAAGTGTCTACAGGATGAGATACAGAGGGCTGGAATAGAAGTCTTGGTTAGAGGCATCACCGCTCAACTAGCGCAACTTTCAGTCCAACCCACCCTCAAGAGACATATCATTGAAGCTTAGAGAATTTATACGCACCTCAGTAGGATCTGGGGTCAGCAAGAAACTGAGAGACCAGAGGGATATTGAGTTTCTTCTGAAGAGGGTTTGATGTGGCAGGACCGATTATGCGTACCTCGGGATGAGAAGATCCTACAAGAAATCATGACTGAGGCACACAACACGTCCTACGCCTTCCACCCTGGTAGTACTAAGATGTATCAGGATTTGAAGTGTAGTTATTAGTGGTCGGGAATCAAGAAGGATGTAGCTGAGTATGTGAGTCGGTGTTTGACCTGTCAGCATGTAAAGGCCCCGAGACAGCGACAAGTAGGGTTGTTGCAACCGTTGAATATCCCACATTGGAAATGGGAGGAAATGAGCATGGATTTCATCACGGGCCTACCAAAAACTCGACGAGGCTTTAATGTCATCTGGGTCATTGTGGACAGATTGACTAAGGCAGCCCACTTTATACCCGGGAGAGCTACCTACCGAGTGGACCACTAGGCTCAGTTGTATGTCAAGGAGATAGTCCACTTGCACGGCGTGCCAGTGACCATTGTGTCTGATAGGGATGTTAAGTTTACTTCTAACTTCTGGAAAGGGTTACAGAAGGCGTTGGGAATGCAACTCAAGTTCAGTACAGCTTTCCATCCTCAGATCGATGGGCAAACCGAGAGGCTTAATCAGACCCTAGAGGATATGTTGAGGTCATGTGTGATAGACTTTGCAGGTTGTTGGGATGAGCTCCTGGCCCTTATGGAGTTTGCCTATAACAATAGTTACCATGCAACCATTCAGATGGCACCATTCGAAGCTCTATATGGGCGGAGGTGCAGAACCCCTATATTCTGGGAGGAGTTAGGCAAGAAACAGTTGTTGGGGCCGGAGTTGGTATAGACTACCAACGTAGCGGTACGGAAAATCAAACAGAGGATACTCTCTACACAAAGTCGGCAGAAGAGTTATGTAGATTCTCGTAGGAAAGACCTCGAGTTTGCAGTGAGTGATCACGTCTTCCTGAAAGTAGCCCCCCATGAGAGGAGTGCTGAGATTTGGGAAGAAGGCAAGCTGAGCCCGAGATTCGTGGGACCCTTTGAAGTCCTAGAAAGGATAAGGCCAATGGCCTATAGACTAGCATTGCCACCCACACTCGCCGCAGTGGCACAACGTATTCCATGTATCGATGCTGAGAAAATACACCCCAGATCCCACTCACATCATTGATCACGAGACGCTTCCCATTCGGAAGGACCTATCATATGAGGACAAACCCATAGGGATAATGACACGCGATGTGAGGAGACTATGAAGAAGGGAGATTCCCTTAGTCAAGGTTTTATGGGAAAACCATCGAGACAACGAGGCCACCTGGGAATGTGAAGATGACATGAGAAGATCTTACCCCGAACTCTTCCGAGGAGGATCAACTTTCGAGGACGAAAGATCCTAAGGTGGGGAGGATTGTAGCGCCCGAGTTTAAAAAAAATTGAAGATCACAATAGGGGCAAACTAGTCATTTTGCCCTATTATTACTTGAGTGGTCTGATTTGATTGGGTCATAATCTGAAAAGAGAAAGAAGAGGGGAGAGAAAGAGGAAAAGAAGAGGGAAAGAAGATTAGGGATTTTGAGGTAGGAGGAGGAGATCGGATCAGAACCGATGCCGGAGATCCGAGTCCCAAATCTAAACCATCAACAGTTCAAGGCAAGGTGCTCTCACAAATCGCACCTTCCTAATTCGTCAAAACGTCCAAGAACTTCAGGTTAGTCCACGAATGTCTAGATCGAGAAGTCATCAAGGTTTTCGTGTGTTAGCGACGTTTTGTGTTGATCCTTGGATTCTTACCCTCAATAGCGTTATTTGGTTAAGTTCCAGAGTGAAGGCGGCCAAGATTGGCGTTCGAATCGAAATTTCAAGAAAATGTGATTTTCGGTAAGAACTCGTGTTTTCCCCGAATGCGAACTCAAATTTTAAGATCTGTAATTATCAGAAAAATATAAGAAAATTTGTTCAAAGGAGTAGAATAAGAGATCTACAAGGTTCGTGGAGAAAATTTCTTGAATCGGGTTACGGATTGAAAGATAAAAAAATCAGAAGAAAATAGATCGAAACGTAAAAGAGGCTAACATTGGAAAAATTGAAAACACGCAGGAGAGAGGGAGGAGACGCCGCCACGCGTCGGCCAGCGTACGGAGGAGCGCAGCGAAACTGATGATCGACACGTGGCATCATCGATTGGTGAGGCGCATCCTCACCCGACAGCAGACACGCGTTAGGCACGCGGATTCGGGCCGGCCCGACCCAGCACCTCACGCGAACAGCTCCTTCCGTAAACTGCCCCGACCCTGCGCCTCTTACCCGCGACTGCTCGGGAAGCCGCGCGTGGGCACACACGCGTAGGATCTGCGCGTAGAAACCTCCAAGGCGCATGTACGCGCGTGTAGGCACGTGAGTCACTATTTTTTTTCGTTCGGTCTTTGTTTCCTTGTTTTCCGACCCGATTTTGATACTGACCCTATTATTATGTGAATTAGGACGTGTCAAGGAAATTCCAGAATTTTTTGAATCCTTTCCGTCAAGAAAACTCAAACTCGGGAAGGCACGCGTCAACCAAGTAAGTAGCCATTTGGATTCTCACGAGCAGTACTTGTAGGAACCGCTAGGAACGAGCATGCATGCTACCACCCATAAACTTAGCTAGCCGGACCTAGCATATTTGTATAGAAACTGCGAAAATGAAATGATTAAGGAGGATGGGAAACCTGTCAAATCTGCGCTCCGAGTGAAGATGGATGTTATCTTCCCGTTGAGCATGTTTGTTAATATTGCATTAACTGTTGCGTGTGAACTCTTATGCATGATGATTGCTTACCTCTAGAACACCGTGCATATTGTTTGGATCACACAACAACGCACACGCTCGATCTAGATGAACACAAAGAATGGGATAGAGAAAAGTGCAATGAGAACTCTGGCCAAAAGAATTTGTTTTTATTGATGACTTCACGTATGTACAGTAAGAGAGAATTACAGAAAGTACATCTCAAAGCTCTACCGGACGGGATATATATAGAGTTCAGTTTACTATATATAGCTTTACCAGATTTAACCATCTACTATATATTGCTATTTACTATATATAGCTTTACCCGATTTAACCATCTACTATATATAGCTATTTACCATATATAGCTTTACCGGATATAGCTTTATCAAATATAGCTTTACCGGATATAACCGTTGACCAAGCTATAAATAAGCATTAGGCTCCATAACCTAACAATTCTCCCACTTGGAGACTGATCTAGTCAACCAAGAATTTCATTCTCAAACGACCATGAGCATCTTCATGGTCTTCATGGCACCATATCAATTGAGGCTTTGCACAACCTCAATATTCCAACATCAACACATCAACATGTTTGCTGGATCCTTTGCACTCTCTATTGTTGGATCGGTATGGCAACCCTAGAGGGGGGGTGAATAGGGTTTTAACGATAAAAGTGTTTAAACGTGATTAATTTTTCTAATGATGAAACTTTTTACAAATAAGTAAAAGATGATAATTACTATAACAAAGTAATTCAAGTCAAAACAATAATCAAGTAGAACATGCAATAAATCACAATAATAATTTTGAAATTAAATAGAAAAGAGTCAGAGAAAATGACACCGTAGTTTTATAGTGGTTCGGTCAAACTCGACCTACTCCACTCCCCAAGCGCCTCTTGGGAATTTGAATAAAGAACTTTCTCGACTCTTTCCACGGATCTGAGCCAAACCGCTACACCGCTCTTTTTACGAGTTCAAGAGCAAACTCAATCCTTTCCACGGCGCAGGATCAAACCGATACAAGTATTTGAGTTTGATAATAACACACCACAACTCTCTCAAAGAGTAGATTTACAATTTGGAATACTCACAACTATTTCCTCACAATACAAAAATAATCCCTCTCAAGAATAAGATGAAAAGAAATAAACTTGTAAGCTTGGAGAGAGCAACAAACAATGAAGACTTTGAACAAATGAGGATTGGGGAATGTATGTAAGTTGTACATTTTAAAATGTGGGAAAGATGAGTTTATATAGAGGAGAAAAGTGGCAAAATGTAGGATTGAATATTGACCATTGGATTGTGTTAGGAATAATGGAAGGTGGAGATTAAAAGTAAATAAATAAGAAAATTTTCTAAATTCATTTATTTCAAAATTTTAATATAATAGTAATATAATATAATAATAATAAAAAGTTATTTGAGTAACGGTCAAATGAAATTCAAAATTTATTATAAATATAATAATATAATAATAATAAAAACTATGTGAGTAACTACCAAAATTTTAAAATATAATAATATAATAATATAATATAGTAATAATAAAAATCGATGTGAGTAACGGTTAGATTCAAATTTATATTTTGTAAAAATAACTTTATTTAAAAATATAGTAATAAGAAAAACTCCACCATTTGTTACTCTCCCAAAATCATAAATGTCATACTTTGATATATTTTGATTTGTCCATCATTTTGATTTTGCTGCCACATCATCACGTCGGGTATGTTGTCTCGACTGTAATTTCTTCGTTTTAGCTCTGATTTGAGTGATTGAAAAGTCGTTGAAGTTGTTATTCCCGACCTTATACTGTGGACAGTTCAAAATACTGAAAATAATTAATAATTAAAAAGTAGGTTTGTTATCATCAAAACATCAATTAATTGATTGAAATTAATTAAAGTGAGATCAAGGCCAAAAAGCCAACATCTATCTTCTCCAAACACATCACCATCTTTCACTAACCTGCAAGTGAAATGGTATCGTCTTCTGTATTTTCTCTTGAAATGATAGACCGGGTTCCTTCGCCAACTGTATGACACTCTGACTATCTCTGTAAAAAATATCTTCGTGCTACTTCTTGCCCATTCTTCCAGATAGTCAGTCATCCATATCGTCTTCTTTCGAGCTTCAATTATTTCCACGTACTCAGCCTCAGTACAACGCATTTTTGAAGCCTAGACGTCTCATCATCCATGGCTTGCTCCTACTTGGTTGTATCCTCCAACTGTAGGGCCTCATCAAAGGGCTCTGGTTCCCTTTCATCAGCAACAGATAGTGTAATGAAGGTACATACATATCTGGTACTCTGATAGTACAGGATGATCTTCTCAACACCAGTTCAGGTGTCACTTGCTCCACTGCTGATTCCTCCGCAACAACCTCAGGAGTTTGTTGAGTATCTGCTATAAGATCACTTGGTGATTTTCTCCGCAACTCAACCTCAACTCCCACTTGCTTTGTTGTCTTGGAATCTTGCTCCACATTTGGTTCCTCAGCAGTAGTCTCTGGAGTTTCTTGAGTATCTGCTACAACATCACTAGGTGAGTTTCCCTGCAACTCAAGTTCAACTCCCACTTGCTTCGTGGTCTTGGAACCTTGCTCCACATCTGGTTCTTCAGCAATAGGATCAAGAGTTTCTTGAGCTTCTGTTGTACCATCACTGCGTGAATTTTCCTGCCACTCAAGTTCAACTCCCACTTGCTTCGTAGTCTCAGAGTTTATCTTCTCTCTATCCTTGTACATGACATTTTCATCAAAGGTCACATCACAGTGTCTTAGGATTTTCATATTTTTCTCATCCCAAAACCTGTACCCGAACATGTCAGAGCCATAGCCTATGAAGTAGCATTTCACAGCCTTAGCATCAAACTTATCTCTCTTCTCTGGATCAACATGAACATACGCAGTACAACCAAAAGTTCTCAAGTGAGAGTACTTGAGTTCTTTTCCTGTCCATACTTCTTCAGGCAATTTGAACTTCAAGGGTACTGACAGCCCTCTATTAATCAAATATGCTGTTGTGTTCACAACATCAGCCCAGAATGTCTTTGGTAGTCCAGAATGAATCCTCATTCTTCTTGCTCGCTCATTCAATGTTCTATTCATCCTTTCTGCAATACCATTTTGTCTTGCCTTATTAATCTAATTCCATCAGCTGCACAAAATGTTATAAACTCTGATTTGTTGTACTCTCCTCCATTGTAAAACCTCAGGCATTTGATCTTCAAGCCGGTCTGATTTTCAACTTCAGCTTTCCATTTCTTGAAGGTGGTAAACACATCTGACTTGTGTTTCAGAAAGTAAACTCATACCTTCCTGCTGAAGTCATCGATGAAGGTGACGTAGTACCTTGATCCACCAAGTGATGAAACTCAAGATGGTCCCCAGACGTCTGTATGGACCATTTCCAACCGCACTTTCTTCACTTCTCTGGCAGCCTTTGTGAAACTAACTCGTTTCTGTTTGCCCATAACGCAGCTCTCACAAAGACCGATATCAACAGATTTTAAGCCTTCTAAAGCTCCTTTCGCAATCAGCATCTTCATTCCTTTGACGCTCATATGTCCTTGTGCCATAGACTTGAATTGGAAGCACTCTCAGCAGCAGCAGTCATGTTTATACACTCTGCATTAGTGCATAAGGTTCCGGATTTTGTGCCACGTGCAACAACCATGGCGCCCTTCACAATCTTCCATGAACTCTTTCCAAACTCTGCTACATAGCCTGTGCTATCCAACTGACCAATAGAGATCAGGTTCTTCTTGAGACCAGTTATGTATTTGACATCTTGTAATGTCCACTGATTTCCTGCTGGAGTTTGTATGGAGACATCTCCCTTTCGTTCAATCTCCAAGGTTTTGTTGTCAGCAAGATAGACTTTCCCAAAATTTCCTGATTTGAAATTTCGAAACAATTCCTTACTTGGAGACGAATGGAACGATGCACCTGAATCCAAAATCCAAGAATCAGCTGGGATGTCCACACTAAGGATTAAAACGTCCTCAGTATCTTCTGTTGTATATATAGAATCATCACCATCTTCAGATTTATGATTCTGCTTCTTCTTCAATTTTGTACAATCTGTTCGAAAGTGTCCTCTTCCCCCACAGCTCCAACACGTTACGTTGGGTTTGTTTAGAGATTTTCCTCGGTTCTTTGATTTTGATCACCCATGTTTGTTTGAGCTTTTTGATTTACTTCTTTCCCTTCGATCAACACTGAGAGCATTGCCTGATGAATCTCCAGTTTCTCGTTTGCGAATACTTTCACTGAGAACTACATCTCGAATTTCACCAAACTTCAGTTTATCAGATCCTCGGGAACTGCTAATTGCGGCAACAATAGTATCCCATGACTCGGGTAAGGATGACATCAAAATCAACGCTTTAATTTCATCTTCGAAATTAATTTCCACCGAACTTAGTTGACTTATGATCATATTGAATTCATTTATATGATCAGCAACAGGTCCACCTTCAGACATCTGTAGATTGAACAATCTCCGCATCAAATACACCTTGTTCATAGCCGATGGTTTTTCATACATATTTGACAGCGCCTTCAATAGATCTGATGTTGTCTTCTCCTTGATAATGTTGAACGCCACGTTTCTGGATAGCGTCAACCGGATCAGCCCTAAGGCTTGTCGATCCTTGAGCTTCCACTGTTCCGTGGTCATGGTATCCGGCTTCACCCCCAACGAAGATTCGTGAAGATCTTTCTGGTACAGATAATCTTCAATCTGCATCTTCCAGAAACCAAAATCGGATCCATCGAACTTCTCAATTCCAATCTTTGGACTTTCCATCTTCACAGATCGTGGTGAATTTTTCCTAGCTCTGATACCAGTTGTTAGGATCGCACAACAACGCACACGCTCGATCTAGATGAACACAAAGAATGGGATAGAGAAAAGTGCAAGGAGCACTCTAGCTAAAAGAATTTGTTTTTATTGATGACTTCACGTATGTACAGTAAGAGAGAATTACAGAGAATAGAAAGTACATCTCAAAGCTCTACCGAACGGGATATATATATATAGTTCAGTTTACTATATATAGTTTTACCAGATTTACCATCTACTATATATAGCTATTTACTATATATAGCTTTACCCGATTTAACCATCTACTATATATAGCTATTTACAATATATAGCTTTACCAAATATAGCTTTACCGGATATAACCATTGACCAAGCTATAAATAAGCATCAGGCTCCATAACCTAACACATATAGGCCCGCGAAATGAGTACTGGCAGGTCTAGAGCCCAGAATTCCAAACCTGATAGGTTTGTGAGACCAGGCACGAGAATCTTAGAGATGCATGAATCCAAGTCTAAGCCACCAAGTTCCACCCTAGAAAGAATAGTAGGTCACCACGGTAACTGTAGGTAGCTCACTACAATTGAGAAGTGTGGATAGTATCATCAGAATCTCCACTTCCCTCTTTGCGCCGATACCGTACCGTCGAGACAGAGCTCCGGTACAGAGATCGTTGAGCTTGGCAAATCCGAATAGGGAAGTGTGACAGGTGCCCAAACCTAGTGGTGATAGCTAAGGGGTCTTCTGAACAGGACTCCTGGGCCGTAGATACCCGTCCCTGAGCGGAGGACGTGGAGCCACGTAGGACGACTCAGTAGCTGACCGGCACACAGGGGGTCACACCCCGAATTTAGTGGATGTATGGTCCCGTGTGAGGGTTGTCAGCTAACCTCCACGGATGATGTTCAGAGAGAGTCACGTATTCAGATCCAGCCATACGATCCCCTCATATTTACTTATGAGGTCGCGCCTCACCTCAGGACACTGATCATTTCATTGCATAAGATGGGCAAGCCTCCTAAGATACAGAAAAGAGAGTTGCAGCTTAGATCACTCTCCTTAGAAACCCAAGAAAGACCGTGGATACCTACCAAGATAAGAATGCGAAAAGAGCATACAAGTAGGCTGCTTACTGAGTATTTTTATACTCATTCCTTTCTTTTTTTTTTTTAGGTGAGTGATGCCATGGTACGAGGCGGGAATGTGTGCTGAATCTTAATGCCACAGAGGAGTGTCCCGGGGCGTCTAGGAGTCTGTGCATATTTTTGTTTAGATCTGTCATGCAATGTTTTGT
Source organism: Cucurbita pepo subsp. pepo (assembly GCF_057944985.1). Classification (NCBI taxonomy): domain Eukaryota; kingdom Viridiplantae; phylum Streptophyta; class Magnoliopsida; order Cucurbitales; family Cucurbitaceae; genus Cucurbita; species Cucurbita pepo. The sequence continues at coordinate 5,955,283 of NC_141800.1, read as the reverse complement.
AAACCATTTACATACTTTTCATAGAACTCATAAACTACTTGAACACCTTGTTTTAGATTTCAAACTTTCTACATAATTGCTAAAGTTTTTTTTTGTAATTTCATCTTGTCTATTTGCTTTTACATGATTTCGTTGCATAGTCTGTTGGTCCAGCCCTTGATTTCGAGATTCAAATTTTGGGCTGTGACAATTTTCTTGTAAACACAAGGTTTGTCAACATTTTCTTTAAAGCCATAAGATTTTATCGTAGTATCAAACCTTATATTCCAAGATCTAGATGCTTGCTTCAACCCATAAATGGATCTTTTAAGCTTGCAAACCTTTTGCTCATGATCCTGTTCAATGAACCCCTCTGGTTGAGCCATATAGATACTCTCTTCAAGATTTTCATTTAGAAAGGCTGTCTTGACATCCATTTGCCAAATTTCATAATCATAAAATGTGGAAATGGACAAGAGTATTTTAATTGGTTTAAGCATAGCAATAGGAGAGAAGGTTTTTTCATAGTTCACCCCCTCTCTTTGCGTATAACCCTTTGCTACAAGTCGAGCTTTAAAGGTCTGTACTTTACTAGCTTGGTCTCGTTTCCTCTTGTAGATCCATTTGCAACCAATAAGTTTTACCCCATCTGGTTGATCTACAAGTTCCTGTTAGGATCGATATCAGTCGTTAGCGCTGATACCAGTTGTTAGGATCGCACAACAACGCACACGCTCGATCTAGATGAACACAAAAAACAGGATAGAGAAAATTGCAAGGAGAACTCTGGCTAAAAGGATTTTTTTTATTGATGACTTCAGGTATGTACAACAAGAGATAGTACAGAGAATAGAAAGTACATCTTCAAAGCTCTACCGGACCAGATATATATATGGTTTAGTTTACTATATATAGCTTTACCAGATTTAGTCATCTACTATATATAGCTATTTACCATATATAGCTTTACCGGATATAACTTTACCATATATAGCTTTACTATATATAGTTTTACCAAATATAGCTTTACCGGATATAACCGTTGACCAAGCTATAAATAATTATGAGGCTCCATAGCCTAACAATTCTCGCACTTGGAGACTGATCTAGTCAACCAAGAATTTCACTCTCAAACGACCATGAGCATCTTCACTGCACCATACCAATTGAGGTTTTGCATAACCTCAATATTCCAACATCAACACATTTTGTCAACATGTTTGCTGGATTCTTTGCACCCTCTATCTTCTCCAAACACATCACAATCTTCAACTAACCTCCGAGTGAAATGGTATCGCTTTCTGTGTTTTGAATGATAGACCGGGTTCCTCGCCAACACCATGAGTCTCAGGAGTTTCTTGAGTATCTGCTACAACATCACTATGTAAATCTTTCAGCAACTCAACCTCAACTCCCACTTGCTTCACCTCTGGTTTCTCAGCAAGAGTCTCAGGAGTTTCTTGAGTATCCGCTACAACATCACTCTGTGAATCTTTGAGCAACTCAAGCTCAACTCCCACTTGCTTTACCTCTGGTGTTTCAGCAAGAGTCTTCCGGCCCATGCAACCTCCTCTGGAGTTTCAGCGACGCTTCCAGCCGACGCAACCCCCTCTGGAGTTTCAGCGACGCTTCTGGGCGACACAACCCCCTCTGGAGTTTCAGCGACGCTGCTTCCGGCCGACGCAACCCCCCTCTGGAGTTTCAGCGACGCTTTTGGCCGACACAACCCCCTCTGGAGTTTCAGCGACGCTTCTGGCCGACACAACCCCATCTGGAGTTTCAGCGACGCTTCCGGCCAACACAACCCCCTCCGGAGTTTTAGCGACGCTGCTTTCGGCCGACGCAACCCCCCTCTGGAGTTTCAGCGACGCTTCCAGCCGACACAACCCCCTCTGGAGTTTCAGCGACGCTTCCAGTCGACACAACCCCCTCTGGAGTTTCAGCGACGCTGCTTCTGGCCGACACAACCCCCTCTGGAGTTTTAGCGATGCTTCTGGCCGACACAACCCCCTCTGGAGTTTTAGCGACGCTGCTTCTGGCCAACGCAACCCCCCTCTGGAGTTTCAGCGACGCTTCCGGTACTTTTCTTCAATTCTCTAACAGTCTTTGTGAAGCTAACTCGTTTCTGTTTGCTCGTAACGCAGTTCTCACAAGGACTCATAACAATCTCCGCATCAAATACACCTTGTTCATAGCCGACAGTTTTTCGTACATATTCGACAGCATCTTCAATAGACCTGACGTTGTCTTCTCCTTGATAATGTTGAACGCCACGTTTCTGGATAGCGTGAACCGGATCAACCCCAAGGCTTGTCGATCCTTGAGCTTCCACTGTTCCGTGGTCATGGTATCCGGCTTCACCCCCAATAGAGGTTCGTGAAGATCTTTCTGGTACAGATAATCTTCAATCTGCATCTTCCAGAAACCGAAATCGGATCCATTGAACTTCTCAGTTCCAATCTTTGAACTTTTCATCTTCACAGATCGTGGTGACTTCCGCCTAGCTCTGACTTCCGCCTAGTCATGGTATCCGGCTGGCTCTGACTTCCGCTTGACTCTGACACCGCCTGGCTCTGACTTCCGCCTGGCTCTGACACCGCCTGGCTCTGACTTCCGCCTGGCTCTGATACCAGTTGTTAGGATCGATATCAGTCGTTAGCTCTGATACCAGTTGTTAGGATCGATATCAGTCGTTAGCTCTGATACTAGTTGTTATGATCGCACAACAACGCACACGCTCGATCTAGATGAACGCAAAGAGCAGGATAGAGAAAATTGCAAGGAGAACTCTGGCTAAAAGGATTTTTTTTATTGATGACTTCAGGTATGTACAACAAGAGATAGTACAGAGAATAGAAAGTACATCTTCAAAGCTCTAACGGACCAGATATATATATGGTTTAGTTTATTATATATAGCTTTACCAGATTTAGCCATCTACTATACATAGCTATTTACCATATATAGCTTTACCGGATATAGCTTTACCAAGCTATAAATAAGCATCAGGCTCCATAGTCTAACAGTTCCCATACTAAATTGAAGTACATTGACTCCATTTCAAGATTCATGGCTTTGATCCACTGATCTCTATCTTCATCATTTATTGCCTATTTATAGGTCAATGGATCCTCAACACCATCATCAGGTATGATGGCCTGTGTTTCTGCCAAACCCAAATAACGATCGGGTTGAGTTATAACCTTTCCACTACGTCGAGGAATTCTCAACTCTTGAGAAGAATGTGATTGACCATAAGTGTCAGCTCCATCAACAACTCTTGTTGAAGGACCAGCCTAATCAACAACTCTTTTTGTTTTTATCAGTAGCTTCTTTAGAAATCTCACTCAATACTAGTTTGTTGCGAGGTTGATGATTTCTTATGTGGTCTTCCTCTAAGAATAGCGTTTGTTGATACAAACACTCTGTTTTTCTTGAGGGTCATAAAATAGACCACCTTTCATCTCTTTGGGGTATTCTACAAATAGGCATAATTTTGAACGACGTTCTAATTTCTTGTGGTTTTGCACCAACACATGTGCTGGGCATCCCCAAATCTTGAAGTAATGTAAACTACCTTTACGCCCTCTCCATAAATCATAAGGTGTTTTTGAAACACTCTTAAAAGAAACCATGTTAAAAAAGTATGCAGCAGTCTCCACACCAAAACGAATTAGGTAGTTGAGCGAAACTCATCATAGATCGAACCATGTCTAACAGAGTTCTATTTCTCCTTTCTGATACACCGTTCTGTTGAGGCATACCAGGGGCTGAGAGTTGAGACGTTATTCCATGTTCTATCATATAGACCTGGAATCTTAAGTCTATATACTCTCCACCTCGATCTGATCGAAGTGTTTTAATAGTTTTTCCTAATAGATTCTCAACCTCAGTCTTATACTCTCTGAACTTTTCAAGAGCTTCGGACTTGTGACGCATTAGGTAAATATAGTCATACCTTGAATAATCATCAATAAAACTGATGAAATATTCATACCCTCCTTGTGCTTTGACATTCATTGGACTACAGAGATTTGTATGCACGAGTTCTAAGGTTTCTTTGGCTCTATATAACTTTTTTCGGAAAAAGATCGTTTAAGTCATTTTACCCTCAAGACAGGACTCACATGGAGGTAAAGAGTTGTCTTCTAACTGATTTAGAAGTCCTCTTTTAACCAATCTCCCAATCCTATTGAGAAATCTTTTGTCGTTTATTTTGAGTTTCAACCGTTTTAAATATCACGATATTTAAAATAGTTTTTGTTTCGCTCGGTTTTAACATATATAAGTTGTTTTCTAGTTTTACAGAACAAATATGAATACCTCTTTTGTAAATGAACACTTCATTGATTTCAAAAGATACTTTATACAATTGTTCTAATAAACAAGAGATAGATATTAGATTTTTTTTTATTCCAAGAACAAAAAGTACATTATCTAATATAATGAATCTATCTCCAAAAAAACAACTTTAAATTTCCTACTGATCTTGCTAAGACAACATCTCCTGTTCCAACCCTGAGTGTTATCTTGCCTTCCGCAAGCATTCTCCAGGAACTAGTTTTCTGAAAAAAAGAACAAATATGATTAGTGGCCCCTGAATCCAGTATCCACGTTGAGTGATTATACTCTACTAAACATATTTCTACAACTAGTAAATCATATTTATCTTGTTGTGCCTTTTCGACTTTCTTCTCTGCAAGGTATTTTGGGCAGTTTCTCTTCCAGTGCCCCTTTTCGTTGCAATGGAAACATTTTCCTTCATCTACTTTTTGAACCTTGTGTTTGCGATCAGTAGGAATCTTATTTTTTTCCCTTACCATTCTTCTTTATCAAAACATTTTTAGAAGTTTGAAGGACCAGGCTTATTTCTGGAGGACGATCCTCGTAGTAATTTCTTAGAGACAGCAACATTTGTTTCTCCTGTTTGTCCCTTGTTCGTTAAGAGGGACTGGTAAGTCTGTAGCTCATTGCAAAGAGCAATCAAGTTATATTCTATCTTGTTCATCATCGCATTTGTGCGGAACTGAAAGAAGCTCTTCGGAAGAGACTCCATGATAAAACTGACTTGACTCTTCTCATCAATGACAGCTCCATTTACTTCTACCACATTGAAATGGACCATCATGTCCAGGACATGTTGATCGCTTGTGGATGTATATGTTAAAATGATGTAAAACTCACAAGAATAAGTGCAAGTATACACTATCGCAAGTAGCAAGTAATAAGTAAATTATCGATTCCATAGAGAACCTATCCTTTTGGTAAATTTAATTGCTGGAAATTAAGTGAGTTTTTGGGTAACATTCAAATGGGTGTTGATGATTTTGACTACTAAAACAAAACTAAAGAAGAGTGTCACTGCTGTCGAGAAACAGAAAATAATGAGAAAATCAACTATAATGAGAAAGGTTTGGCTAGGAGAGATTAAATAGATAAGTTGTTGAGTTTTGTGGTAGATTTTAGTTCCTTTAAATAGATTCCCACGCCCACTTCCGAGGGTCATGAATGGTGATTATTTTCATAATCGTTGTAATTTCTATTAACAAGGCTCTAGGAGAAGAATTATTCCCAACCATTCTATTACCCTTCAAGTCTCCTTGCTATGGAACTAGAGTATAAAGAGGATTTAATTGCTCCCTCTCTTCTCCCGAATAAGAGAACAACTATGTATGTAAAGTAGCTAATTAAACACACATGTAAATCATTAACAACAACTCCTTAATAAACTAAAAATCATACCGTCAACATACTTAAATTATATAAAACTCTCTCGCCTCCCCTATAAAGTTTAGCTCTCCATACAAATAGAGAAATTCGCATCTCAATCATGTAAATTGATGGAATGAGAAAAGAGAATAAGGAAATAGAGAGTTATCCCGGTTTGTTGTCGTTCGTCAATGGAAGTTCCCTTCCCTTGAGCTCTCACGTCCGCCTCTTTGCCCTAATCAATCCTTGTTGGTCTCCTTTTCCTTCTGCTGTCAACAGCTGCTGGATTAGGATTTTCTTCTTCTTCTCTGGTTTCACAGCAGTTCACAACAGCGGAGGCTCCTGCTGTCTAATCCGATTTTTCTCCCAAAGTGTAGCTCTCCTCTAGTTTTGGTATCCTTTCCCTTTTATAATGGTTGTTTCTTCTCATTTAGGGCTGAGAAAGGATAAAATCGTCTACCTATGATGTTTTTAATTTGGTAGCCAATGATCCACGTGGACTGCTGATGTGGATTAAAATTTTCAGGTCATCCCCGAAAAGTTTGCTTTCTGGATTGCTTCAGCATCAAGGTCAGCAATTTATTTCTAGATTCAATTTATTTCCAGATTTGCAAGCAGTGTTGTTTCCAGATTTGCTACAGCATCATGGTTCAGCATAAATGTTCTGAAATTTTACCAAATAACTCAATTAAGTGTACAATTAAGCTCGATTTATGCAAATTGATCTTCTTTTCATATTAAACCACAATTGACTATTTCATGTATACTAATTAGAATAAATTGAGCAATTAATGAGAAAATTGTGAGGATAAGTGCAAAATTAACGGTAAAAAGACTTGATATAACTCTACTTTTGGAGAGTTATTACATGTTCTCTAACTAAGGTTCCTTCTTTCATACGACAGTTGTAAACGTATTTTATGGTGTCATGTCTAAGGGAGAAGGACGGTTGTCCAAACATCCCTCTCAGAGATTCCATAATCTCTTTAGCAGTACCCATAACATTGTGTTTCTTAGCCAAAACATTAGATATGCTGGCTAAAATGTACACTCGGGCTTTGCCATTTGCCTTTGTCCATCTGTCATATGCATCCCGAACTGTTTGGTTTGCATTTGAGCTGGGGTTTGGAGGACATTCCTCAGTTAAAACAAATCTTAAATCATCAATTACAAGTATTGTGTTTAGGTTTGATTTCCAAGTTGCGTAATTGTCGTCGTTTAATTTCTCAGAAGCGAGTAATTGTACTATTGAGCTTGACATGCTAAGATTTAAAACAAATTCTATTAGTGAATTGACTTAATTCTTTTTAATCCAATCAGGTTAAGCAAATGTAATAATGTACCCAAAAATTATTAATTTGCAACAATACTTTAGTGAGTTAGAGCAATTGCTACCGAGGGGCAGTCAATCACTCCTTCATTAAACCAAGACATTCTGACTTAAACACTAATCTCAGAATAACTCTTATTTCTATAGTGTTTTAGTTATCGCCACTTTGTTCAAGAATATACTAACTCTTAGTAATTCTTCGTAAGTGTGACCCGCCATTTTTAGTCCTCAGAGATCGGCCCCAACAATGTTATCGAATGAAAAAGCCAAAGTTGGGAATGGACCTAAGAAATCCTATCCATTTCTGGAGTTTGCATTGTTCCGACTCCCATGTTACGACCCTCCGAATGGGTAGTTGCTCTAGGGCAACATGCAGGCGGAACATGGGAACCTCACGGTGCAACCTAGTGGTGGAGACCATAGGATGTGTTGATCCCACTTACTATAAATATTATAAATATTTTCTCTATTCACCTTGTTATTGACTCATGCAAATACCTTCCGAATGGAGGCCGCTCCCAGGGCAACACAAGGCCGAGCATGAATCTCACGGTGTGAATTTTTCAGAGAGCGTAAAAAGAAAACGATGTATCGCATATATCTTTTTCCTCCCACCAAGTATTTTAGACAGTTGGGTATACTTATTACTTAGGTATATTCCGGCTAATTAGATATAACCTAAGTCTAGGTGATTTTTCCAAGTATAACATTTATACTAGAGTTTTACCTATGATGTCTAGGTGATTTTTCATTTTAAAAAAAAAAAAAAAAAAAAATCCTTACATCACTCACGCATGCTCATAAAACTGGGCTAACTAAGCTCAAGTACTGGCCCAATCTCCAGGTAGCAACGTCAACTTAAGTACCTCCAGCCTTGGACAAGATCGTGCCAGGTGAGCTTTCTTGTAACCGCAGTTTCACAAGATATCGACCTATTTTAACTATTAAAATTGATCGTGCTTGGTTGTTAACATTAAGTGAGCATGCATTTATCTTTGTTATAGATTTTAACGTCTATCTCGTTTTATGACGTTGAAAATAGCCTATAACATGCATCTAACATGCTTTATATAACAACTATATAATCACCCATTCCATGCAATATAATAACAATTTATATCTATCACTCATGGAACCCTAAACATGCATACTATATATTATAACACTTACAACATACATGCATACTATACATTATAATACTTATAACATACTTGGAATGCATGAAACATGCTTAGCCTATGGTGGGATTTTAAATCTATATGACATACTTTATGCATATACATTTTCTATTTAATTAAAACATACATTCATAATGCATAATTAATTAAACACACTAAAGTGAATTGGTTTTGGCATTTGAAAGCAAGCAATTAACTAAATTATTACATTAATAATTAAAAATAACTTGAACCGCTCCCGAGGATCACGAACTAGCCGAACCAACCCTTAAAAATATTGAACCAAACCCCAACTGGCAGAAAAACACCCGAACCGCCTCTTCCATCTTCTTCATCGGTTCAGCTTACTATCTCTTCCATTTTCGATCAATTACAACCTAAAATGGACTCTAATGACTCCATAAAAATTATAGACCTTTCTTCAATCATTAAAGCTCATACACATTAGGCCAATTACAATAATTGTATCAAATGGAAGCATAAAAAAAAAATGCCAAAAACCATAAACATCCACTTTAGCAACTACAAAATTTCATACATGAAATGGTACCCACCATGCTTAAATTAATGTAAATCAAGTGCCTAAAACTTGCTCTGATACCAATTGATGGTGTTAATGACACATGCGGAAGCAATTTGGATCTTAGGCACTCTAAGTACATCAATTATAGTAAATTAGCTAGCATGTTCAAAAGCATTAAAACCCAATGAGTTTGAATACTAACCTTTTGTAGTTCAAATTCCTTTTTTCTCACGAACGGTTTCGAACCACCACTAGTGTCTTCTCTATTATTCTCCGACCTTAGAACGGGATTGTGGAATCCAGTGAGTGACTAAACTTGGAAGGGATTTAGTATATATGAAGAGAGAGTTGATGAGAGTTTTTCTCAAAGTTTTTCCAAGGAAGAAGTTTCATGTACCTTGATCACTCTATTTATATAATCATATTTGCATGTTCATGCAAATTTGAGATCACCAAATTTTGACACTCAAAATTCCACTCAAATACTCAAATATGTGGGATTATGTGACAAGTATGCAAGTTTGAGTTAACCAAATTTTGACACTCAAAATTCCACTTAAATCTGTGGGGTTTATTTGGCAAACATGCATGTTTGGTTGAACCAAATTTTGACACTCAAAATTATACTCAAATTTGTGGGATTATGTGGCAAACATGCAAATTTGGTTAAACCATACATTGACACTCAATATTCCACTAACTCAAACATGGATTTTTCCCTTAGGTGAAGTAACATTTTGACTTTCTTTATTTTAATTCAACAATTAATTTAAATAATTAATTTCAAATCAAAATAATATTAAATGATTAATTAAAAATTTTAATTAATATTTAACATTAAATCAAATGTCAATCCCAATCAATTCCGGCACATATTGATTATGAATCACTATTCATAATTAAAATATTTAAATCTTATTTAAATATCTTCCATTCTCTCTTTTTTTCAATTCATAATTAAAACAAAATGCGGTTAAATATATCGTATATATTTAGCATGTATTCCCTAATTTGAATTCGAACACTTCGAACTCATTCGTCACACTGTTCTAAGGTTTAGTCCGATATGAGCTAGCAGAGGGACCTAATGGACCTACAGATCATGGGTCCAACGATCCGAGATTAACTGGCTAAACTCATTAACCTTGTGAACCAACATTTGCTAACTACTAGGACACTCCACTATAGCCTATTAGTTGCACTCCCCTCACTATAGATATATTTATGTTCATTTGATATAACCATGATTAGTAAGTCGATCATTCACAGGTTGTTTGTAACTAGAGTTGGGTCAATTTACAGTTTTACCGTTTTACCCCTAAAGTTACTTTTTGTTCCTTAAGTCCCACTGATCCTCTAATGAACAATTGGTTTGTGGTCCAACCACCAAATCAAATCCCTCTCGAGCCAATGAGAGGGTGGGCCCCCTTGTTCAAGACTTGGAGTCAGTACTTAAGGGAACAACCTCTCTACTATCCCTAAAAGCGGGTAAGAGTGAATTCCATCTTACACCCTATGTCCCCAGCTATTCACCCAGTCTTACCCCTGTAATGGGAGGCTTATTGAGTCGGCGAACTCGGGTCACTCTCACCCATGCAAATCTAAGGATAATGTCGAATAAACAGGAGTTCATAGTTAGCTCAGGATTAAGATCGAGTTACCTAGGTCATCAAATGAAAAAAAATCAGTCTCAACAGTAAACGGCATTATAAAGTGAGAGTGGTTTTCTTCATGGTCCGATCTTATGAAAAAATCATTGCATAGGACGCCCCCACTCACATGTCTTCACATGTACAATTTAGTGATCACATTGTTTATATCATATACAAAAGTGGGTTGCATCCATACTGTCCTCAGAATAAGATATTCAGCCTTATCTCTGTATTATAGATAATTTTGACTATATACTTGAACTTGATCCACTCTTATGTCTCTACATATAGTTCAAGTAATCATACTATAGCCAGAGTGTTCTTAGTTTATTGGATTTAGATTAATGAGCGTAACATTCACTTTATTCAATAACAATCTTTACTGAATAAACATCAATCATAACTTTATTGAAAACAGAATATGTTTTTGTTTACAACATGTAATTCTTCTAAATAAATTTACGTACATTAAGCATGTCATGCATACAGTGGTATCTCTATTTTATTACAAAAAATAGAGTCATTAAAATATCATATAGTCATAAGATTTATATGCATAAAAGAACGATACATCAAATAAAAAAATATAGTCATATCATTATCATATTGACACATAATAAACAACCACACAATATGTGTTGATCATACAACACAACAACTTCATCCCACGAGTCTATAGGCATTCCAACGGTGAGTCCACTAATAGTTTCAAGCTCACTTAGTACTGCTATGCTTGCCTTGGCCAAATTCTCCTAGATTCAACTTCCCTCGATCCAATTCATCTATGATTGATATTCAAAAAAAAAAAAAAAATTGAGCCTAGAACCGGTCCATAAAGTTAAAATCACTTAAGTATCCTAAAACGAACCATTTTAAGTTTGTACATGAGTGTTTTAATTTATGTAAATAAAGTTAGGAGTGAACCAAATGACAACTTTTACTCAATAATCCCACAACAAGTAGCCCTTTTCGTAAATTTGTAGTGAGATATTTTTGTGAGAAACTTCCAAGTGCTTAATGGATGTATTCAACGTAATTCCGACACGACAAGCAACGACAAAACAATAACCATTTAGCATTAAATTATTACGTCTATTTAAGATCTCACTCCAACAAAACGTCTAACCCTCTCTCTCTCTCTCCTTCTCTTCATAATAATCTTCTGCATATAATTCTTCCCTATCCACCAAAACTTTTGATTAAATTCATAACCAAAATGTGGGTTCTTATGGCTATCATTTTTGGTATGAGTATCATAACCTGCCTCCATGCCTTGAAAAAATCCAAATATAATGCAAAACTTCCAAAAGGTTCAATGGGTTTCCCCATTCTTGGTGAAACAAACCACTTCTTTGCTCCCAATCCATCATTCGACGTATCTCCTTTCATCAAACACAGAGTTCTCAAGTACTCAAAACAAAAAAAGTTCATTTTTTTTTTCTTTGGAAATCTCAATTTTCGCCCTTCAATTCCAATAAAATTTTGGTATTTCTCGTTCAGGTATGGACCCATTTTCAAAACAAGTTTAGTGGGGAAACCATTGATTATCTCAACAGATCCTGACCTAAACTATCTCATATTCGAACAAGAGGAAACATTGTTCGAATGTTGGTATCCAGAGACCGTCAAAAAGATATTTGGAGATCAATTCTTCGGATCCTTGCATGGCTTCATGCACAAGTATCTCAAGAACATGATTGTTAACGCTTTTGGAATTGAATGTTTGAAAAGTATGGTTTCTGAAGTTGAAGCTGCAGCAATTACAAGATTAAGAAGATGGGCATCTTGTAAAGTAGTTGAATTGAAGGATGAAATTGCAAATGTAAATTGATACTCAAAAACCTCTCAATTTTTTTTTTTTTTTTTTTTTTTTTTTTTTTTTTGTTCTTGATATTAATTTGAATCCTTGCAGATGATACTCGATCTCACGGCAAACAAGTTGATTAGTTATGATCCAGAAAATTCACCAGAGAATTTGAGAGAGAATTTTGTTGCATTCATTCAGGGTTTGGTGTCTTTCCCTCTTGATATCCCTGGAACAGCTTATCATAAATGCTTACGGGTAATTTGAATTATTTTTTCATACTAAATTATTAAGTTAAATTCAATGATGTTTAATGGATTTGATTTGTTAAACAGGGTAGAAAAAGAGTGATGAGGATGCTGGAAAACATGTTAGAAGAAAGGCAGCAAAATCCAAGGAAACAAAATGTTGATTTTTTTGACTTTGTTCTTCAAGAACTTCAAAAGGATGGAACACCTCTCACTAAAGAAATCGCTTTGGATTTGATCTTTTTGCTTCTTTTTGCTAGCTATGAAACCACTTCCATTGCTTTAACTTTAGCTATCAAATTTCTCCTAGATCATCCCCACGTCTTGACCCAATTAACTGTGTGCTTCTTAAATTTTGATATCAATTTTGTTTATTGGATTACCCACCATTGGATAGTCCCACATTCTTAACATTTTTCAATGTTTTTTAGGAAGAACATGAGGGAATTTTGAAGAACAGGAAAGATAAAGCTTCTGGGATTACTTGGAATGAATACAAATCCATGACATTTACTTTCAAGGTGAAGGAAGAATTATTTCCAAAATTCTTTGCTCTTTTTTTTTTTTTTTTTTTTTTATACATGTTTGAAATTGATTGATTAATAACTTCCATTTTGTAGTTTTTGAATGAGACATTGAGGCTGGCTAATATTGCTCCTGGGATCTTTCGAAGAGCATTGAGAGACGTTGAGTTTAAGGGTAAGGCCAAATGTTGTGTTTTAATTGCTTCATTAATTGTATTGTTAGTAAAAGGGTGTGTATGTTGCACGTACAGGAATTACCATCCCGGCGGGATGGGGTGTCATGGTGTGTCCTCCAGCTATCCATTTGGATCCAAAGCATTATGTTGACCCACTTGCCTTCAACCCATGGCGGTGGGAGGTACGTTGAGCATATATTTGAACAGCCTTTATATGTACACACACACAATTCTAAAAAACTCGAAACCGAACGAGATCCAATGAATTCAATCTCAAAACTTTAAAGAAAAAAAAAAACATTAATCTAATATTTCGAGGCAAAGAAAATGATTCTTTATTTGAGATAAAAATTTTGAGCTAATAAACTTGACTTAGTAGAATAAGATAAATTTAAGAGAATTATTAGTAAACTTATTATAATAAGTTACTGACTTATGGAGCAATGGCAGAATTGGTGGTAGTTGTCAAATGGTAAACTAAGTTTTATTCTTTAATTAAGGAAGATTGTGGGTGATTCTTAACTTGGATAAAGTTTAGGAAGCTAATTAGTACTTTCTCTCCTATAAAAATTCATGAGATATTAAAAAGCTAAATGCTTAAAGTTTATTTGTTCATTTGCTTCTTTTACTTGTTTCGACATATTTCGATCGTGGGTCACATCCAACACTGTCCACGAAAAAGATAGATTCAATCAAAATTGAATGATTTTAAATAAACATTGATAACTATTTAGAGTGTTCAAAACAAACTCTAGAGTAACGGTAGGGTCAAATTGAATGGTTGTAATTCTGGTGGATCGTAACCGAACATAGCCACCAAAATGTGATGGAATTATTTAAACCTAATCCGAACAAGTTTATGATACGTATCTGTTGTAAGCAGAGATGTGAAGGGGCATCGAGGCATTTCATTGCTTTTGGAAGGGGCTTGAGATTTTGCATTGGTGCAGACTTTGCCAAATTGCAGATGGCTGTGTTTCTCCATAACTTGGTTACCAAGTACAGGTACGTGCTTCTAAATGCCTATGAGAATATGCATGAATACAAGACAAGGCCTTAACTGTTTCAAAGCTTCTTAATATTTTTGAATGCCACTTAGGTTCAAAGCAATTGGAGGAGGTAATATTGTTCGAACCCCAGGCGTACAGTTTCCTGATGGCTTTCACGTTGAGATCGTGGAGAAAGAGAAGAAGCCCTCCAAATACTAAACAAAACAAAAGAGTGTCATGTAATGCTTCTCAACACAGTTACAGACTTTCCAAGTGGCAACTATGTGTTTTAAATAATATATTTATGATAAACTATTTCGTAACAAAAACAAAATGTTGTCTCTCTCTTTTAACTTAGATGTATCGAGAACGGTGAGTTGTGAGCCTTCGCCAAAATCACAAACTCATCAACTTTCCGTAAGCCTAAAATACTCTTGAAAAAAAAAGAATTGTGATCCAAGGATGGAGAAAACACATCCACCAGCTTCACTCTAAACGACTCAAAAACGACTCAAAACTTTGGTGAAGCTAGGATCCCTTTGTTGGAAATTTATGATACGTTTAACTATCAACTGCCCCTACTAATATTATTATCTTATGCATGCTCCAAATCAATTTGTATCTAGATTTGTTCTGTGATTGAAGCACATGTGAGGGCTATTTTTCTACTTAGGGCGCCACAACTACATTCATCTTACCTCGGTAATATAATAGCTATGCACCATAATCCTTCACCCACTTGAGTCGTTTGTGATGTCTCATATTTAGGCTCATATGATTTGTCAACATTTAAATCATCTCCCCACGTAAATAGGTCTATAAATTCTTCAATGCGAAAATCACTATGGTCAAATTCAAATCGTGGGTGGGATGGTTACACTCATAGTCCTTCAACTAGCGGAATATATGTTGACCTTACCATGCTACATCAATCTACAACCGCTATCCCTTTTTGGAAGCGTCAGTATAAACAACAAGACCTCCACCAACTGATGTTCTAAGTACTAGTTGAAACTAACCATTGATTGAGTTTCTGTAAACAAGCCTCGTAGGCCTCCTCGAACAAAAATATGTTAAACACATGACATATGTGGGGTTATTGGACACGTGTCATCATACATAACACAAATCTTCTAACCATACCAATAGTAAAGTCACGTACTTGGTTGGTCTTAACTAACGTTATATCTTATTTTTGAGATTGGCTTGACTTGTCCGAAGTTTGTAATGACCTACATAGAGATATTCCACTATATTAAGAACTTCAGTCTAATTCTTGAAGAAAAGTACAGAATGAAAGGGAAGAGCTAACAAAACCTGGGAGAGGAGGGGAGCTAATCGTTGAACAACCTATTTCAAATCAAGTTCAAAAAGCTGTCAAGTAAAATTTGCAGATTCTAGCCACTCACACCTTTCCATTGTATGGTAGTTTTTGGAATATGAGAGGGGAAAGAGAAAAAGAAGTTGGTTGGGAGTGTTTCAGTGAAATGAGCTTAGGAGTGGAGAAAATTGGGGGAGTAGGTTAAAGAAACCATATTTTCTTTTGTAAAAACTCTAAATATCTACCTACAATATAATTTTAAAAAAAAAAACGATCATCTATAGTATAAATGTCGAAAACATTTAGAACATCCTCTTCTCTGAAAAACACAGTCATGGTCTTACGTGTTTAAATACGATACTGAAATTTAGAGAAAATAAAAATAATAATACAAAATAATTTAAAACAATGAAATGCGAAACAACCTATTCTAACCTAAGACTAGGAATTTAAATATGAGTCTACCCTATGCGTGCCAGTCTTTGCTCACGATGCCACTGTCATTTGTACATGTGTGTCTTGCCTTTACCTAAAAAATGATATGGCACACAACCTTAGTATTTCGAAGAATACTCAGTAAGTGACCCCATTATAGGAGGCAATGCAAATGCAAACATATGCAATCATGCTCTTGGGACTTATCTCTATCTCATCTACAGATGGCTCTAGTCTTGGACTACTATGGATGTGTAGTACCTCCCTACACACGACCTACACGTGCGCGTGTGAATCTCTAGGGGGCTCACACACCCCTTGCCCCTCTCTGGTCAAGCTACTCTGTAGCGATGTCCGAAAGTCAGCGGAACCCTCGGTGTCATGCTCCCCATGAACACTTTCATCATCATACTGTGCATGTCCACACTCACCATCTCTAGAGAAAGTATCTCTATGCATAACATACAACATGCATGAGGTCCCTTTAATTCCCATCTTAACATTTCTTCTGACACAACCATCTAGTCTCATCTCTTTTTTACATGAAGTAACACATGCTCGTTGGATATTTATATTAATATTATTTTCATGCTCTTAGGGTTGTGTCCTATGTTGGTCTATCGACATAATGCAATATGACACTCATCATCATATAGCATGTTTAATACGTCATGCAATCATCATACTCATCATATTGCCATGAAGTACATCAAGCATATCAAGTACGTCATACATCGAAATATATATATTACGCACATCATCATGCATCATAACTCAAGCACCATAACTCATACATCATCATAACTCATATATCATCATATACTAGTATACAACATCATACAATACATCTCATACATCATCATAACTCGTACATCATCATATCTCATACATCATAAATTGTAGCTCATACAATTTCTAGTCTATCCACTAAAGTCCAATCACTTGGTTGCTTTAGTTAGAGTTTTCCCTAGTTAGTTAACATAAGCTCCCGTTTCTTGAGAGCTGCTCTAAAGGTTGTCGGGGTTTGTTTCCTATCGCACTTTTCGTTAATATTTCATATTTTATTTATTAATCCAACTAACAATGTGAAATATGGCTCTAAAATGGTCTCAATTACTTTAATCGGGGCTGAAAACAGGTTCGGGAGGGTCGAAAAGGTGAAAACGGGGAAAAATGGAAATCTGAGCCGAATACGTCGAGGAAGTTGTCGGAGCCGCCGCCGCGCCGCCCAAGTCGAGCCGAGCCGAAGGGCTGCTTGCGCCGCAGGGCGAGCCACGTCGTGCAGCGCTTCGGGTCGAGGCGCGGGTCGCAGGTCAACTCGCGGGTCGTCGGCTGCGTATGGGCTGGCTTGCTGGGCTTCGGTTCGGAGGCGAGTTTGGATGCAGGGCGGTTTGGTTGGGCCACTAGGCTTGGGTTCTGGGCCTCGGTTAACAGGCTAGGTTGGTCTCGGGTTCTCGGATGCGGGTTGCAGAGCGGACACGGGTGCAGGCTGTAGGCAGGTTAGCGGTTACGGGTCTTGGGTCTTGGGCCGCTGCAGGATAGGCTGGCTGAAGACGCGGGTTGGGCCGCGGGCACCCGATTCGGGACCGAATCGGATCCGACGACTCCTTTCTTCTTCGCCCGATTTCGTGCGCGATTTTTCGATTCTGTTTCTCCTCCTTCCTTCGACTATTCCCGTCATTCTTCCTCTCCGTTCTCCTCCTCGATCCTTCTATTAAACATTCTCCTTCATTTCTACAAAGTTTCGTGGCTTGTAGGCGCCTAGGACGACAGATCTTCAAAGTTCTCAAAGGTTCGGATTTTTCGATCCCTTTCCGACGACGATTCTTCTCAGAGATCCGCCAAATGTCTCGTACATGGTCGTAGGGTCGTCAAGGATCTCTTTACCGCTGTATTTCGGGTGTTTTGACATCGGTTTTGGGTTATTTGTTTGTGGGTTTCATTTTCGGATCCTCGCCGGAAAACTTAGACAACTTCTCTCTCGCTCTTTCCTCCCTGATTTTCTCTTTTGCAGGTCTTTGGCCGGAGGTTTGGGCGAGTTGTAGGGGTCGGGTGATGGTTTTCCAACTACTAACTATTTATTTATTTTCAATTTTGATTTGCTACATCCATATTTTATTTTATTTTATTTTATTTTATTTTATTTTATTATTATTATTATTATTATTATTATTATTATTATTATTATTATTATTATTACTCTTACCATCGTTACAAAGTGACACCCAATCAAATGTTGAGAAAATCATTAAGAACCATCAAAGTACGAGATAAGTATATTCCTCCATTAGACTAAATGTTGAGAAAATCATTAAAAACTATCAGATAAATATATTCCTCTATTACACTATTTGTTACTGACTATGAATGGGAATCAGAGTCCTCCGTGAGGCCACACATTGGATAATCCAACCAAGTGGAAGCAACCCAGGGATGATGGGATGAATCGGATGTCTAAGCTTCAGAATTGTGTTGCTCTTTCATCTATCAAGGATGTGACAATAGCTAAAACTAGAAAGAATATGACACGGATGACACGCTATCTAGAAGAATTAGGGTTTTAAAAAGGAGATGATACGGATGACATACTATCTAGAAGAATTAGGCAAGAAGCAGTGCGAGAAAGTTCTTTATACAGATAGTCAGAGTGTCACACAGTTGGTAAAGAACCCGGACCATCACTCAAAGATAAAACACATAAACAAACGATACCATTTCACTTGCAGGTTAGTGAAAGAAGGTAATATGTGTTTGGAGAAGATCGAGAGTGCAAAGAATCCAACAGATGTGTTAGCAAAATGCATTGATGTTGGAAAATTGAGGATGTGCAAAGCCTTAATTTGTCTAGTGTAATGAAGATATTAACGTTCGTTTGAGAATGAAATTCTTGGTTGACTGTATCAGTCTCCAAGTGGGAGAATTGTTAGATTATGGAGTATGCTGCTTATTTATAACTTACTCAATGGTTATACATCGTACAACTATATATTAAATGACATATAAAGTAAATTGTCATATATATTAAACAACTATGTAAATAAAAGGTTATATTTGGTTAGACTGAAGATGTACTTTCTGCATTCATTCACTATTGTTCATACTTGTAGTATCAATATATACATCTAGCTAATATTCCTACTTGCACTTGTTCTCTCCTATTTTTTGTGTTCATCTAGATCGAGTTTATGTGTGTTGTTGTGCGGTCCTAACAAAATCCACGCAGATTCAAGTGCAGGAATGTTCACTAGAATTCTCGATTCTGCTACGGTGATTTTCAGACAACGAGGATGAAGTCTAATAGAGAGAACCACTAAGAGAGAGACGCTCGAAAGACATAAACCTATTGTTGATGGGAGACTGCTTGTAATCAAAGACTCGTGAGGGAGAGACGAGTAATGAAACCGAATCAAATAACAAGTGAAGGCGAATCGAAGGCTGCACCAGTTGACAAGAGAGATGAAATTGAGGGGGAGATGGGGAAGAAGGTGAAACCAAAGGTTGGAGTCGTACAGAATTATAGACCAATATGGAATTTGGAGAATATACTCTTTTTAGTCCAATTAATAGCATGCTTACTTTTGTAGTCTTGTTTGAACTGATGCTTACTTAACACACCACTTGAAAAGTCCAATTAATAGCATGCTTACTTTTGTAGTCTTGTTTGAACTGATGCTTACTTAACACACCACTTGAAAAGTTGACATGTTTACTCGTACAATCTCATCTCTATCCATTACAAATGGTTGAGGCGTATGCTCTTAATATGTACACAATGATGGAAGAACAAGCATGCATGTTTGCGATTCCTCTCAACAATTCTAACATTCTACCTAAAATCTAATGTACATAATGAAAAACAAAGCTAGATTTCAGACTGTGTACACTCATCTGAATACTCTTCCATCTCACCCTCCATAAATTTGCTCCAAAACCAATGTTGCTTCCACACTCTCTCGTTCATCTCTTCAATCGGAACACCCTTTGTCTCCGGCAGCAAATAATACACGAACAACGACATTACCAACACCCAACCAGAGAAGAACAGAAAGATCCCAAATTTCATTTCACAAAGCATGGATGGAAAAGACTGCGAAATCAAAAACGTGAACATCATATTCACACACACTGTCACACTTAGCCCAGCCGACCGCGTTTCCAATGGAAATATTTCACTTGGAACCAGCCATCCCATTGGACCCCATGACCAAGCGAAGGATGACACATACAGGCACAGCAATAGCACCATCGTAAAGGCCATCCCCTGAGACAAAGTGTTGGAATTGTCTCTCACTTTCAGCCCTAATATGATTGCAATAATTGTTTGACAAACGAACATTTGGACTCCGCCCACTAATAGCAGCTTTCTTCGCCCGCTCTGGTCCACAAAGTAAATTGGGACCAACGTGGACACAACATTAACCACCCCTGTTACGATGGCAGAGTATAGAGACGCAGCGCTGCCGTAGCCTAATGTCTTGAATAGAAGTGGAGTGTATAACAAGATCGCGTTTATTCCAGTAAATTGCTGGAAAACCTGTATCATTATTGCTATAACCAATGGCGCCCCATTTTGGCCCGTGAGAAGCTCTTCAAAAGGATATTCCACTTTCTGGGAAATGCTACTTGCACTCAAGATCGCCATGTATTCAGGTTCAATGTTGTCAGTGCCTCTAATCTTTCGTAGCACTGATTTCCCTTCCTCCAAATGCCCACGTTCGATCAAACTATTTGGTGTCTCATCAACCAAGATCGCTCCCAGAGTGAATAACAGAGCAGGAACGCCGGCCAAACCCAGTGTTATCCTCCATCCCCATTCGCCTTCCATCCTAAAATAGCAACAATTCAAAATTCATCTAAAATGTGAACAACAGAGATGAGATTTTGATTCTTACTTGGATGTGGTGAAAATTGTCAAGTCCCCAAAAAGAATGCCGAGGGTCATGTCGAATTGGAACAGTATATTGAGCGCTCCACGAATCCTGGAGGGAGCTATTTCTGAGATAAACAGGGGCACAGCCTATTTTGAAGGTTGAAACAGCATTAGAATTTGGAAAGAATTTGATCTTGAAAGGAGTAGAGATTAGGAGTAGACCTGGTTGGCAAACCCAACTCCAGAACCCAGAAAAATTCTTCCAACAATGAGCATTGGGAGGGATCGAGCAGAGGCGCTTAGAATGATACCGACAAGGAAGAGAAGTCCGGCAATAAGCATGGTGGTTTTCCGACCACGATGTCTGGTGGTATTAGAAGCGTAGAAAGTGGAAATCAGAGCTGTGAGAAACAAAGAAGAGGTGAAGATCTGCATGCCCTGATCTTCGTATCTACAATAATTGTTGTTCATCTCTGCCTCTTGAGACCTCTCTTCACCCACGGGAAAGAACTCCTCCAAGAATATTTGCATCGAAATCACTCCCCCTGCGCCCACATCGCCAATTCTTCACTTCATTTATCAAAGGGTGTTTTAATCTTTCAAATGAATGTGTATTAGATATGATTTTACATATGCAAGACAGAATGTTACCCTAAATTACCAGAAATGCCAACGTCATAGCCGAACACGAGGCCTCCGGAGGCGACCATTATAGAGTAAATGATAACCACTGGAGTGATCTTGGCCTCCAATTCGATGGCGTCTTGAAGCGGAGGCGCTGCAAACCCCGCTGAATGCATCCTTTTCCTTACTTCTCTTGACTTCGATTACGAACAGATTGATGGGTATTGGAGATGGAGGGCTTTGATTTTATTGATTGTTTTGGGGAATGAAAAAATAATCTGAGACTTGAATTGGTAGGGAGCAGGTTTAGGAGTGCTAAATTCTAGGAAGAAAATTGGCTAAGGATGGATTTCTCTATTTCAGACAACACTTTTAAATCATCCAATTTCATTATCTATGTCTGTCTACTCGTGGTGCCAAACCTCTCTCAACTTTAAATAGTATCTCAATCTCCACCTTCAAATTACAATAATGAGGATTCTCTTGCATTTACTCTTTCTCATGCTATGAGTTAAATTGTCTATCTGAATCCTCCTCTCATTCTTGTATCAATTCTTGTTCTCATTAAGAAAATCTCGTCTTCTATAACCTTAGAAATGTATGCTGTATTCAAGAATCTAGTTAAGAAAATCTAGTCTTCTATAAGCTTAGAAATGTATGCTGTATTCAAGAATCTAGTAGAGACATAAGTGGAAGTCTGGTAATCCAACTTGTAAATCCATTTGATTTGAATTAAAGCATGACTTTAAGAAATATGTGAAACAAAATGTTGTTCAAATTAAGCTTACAAATTTTGGGTGGATAATAATTTAGAATTATGGTATTTTGTTGATGTATTTTAAGATTTTTATTTACTTTAACCTTACATTTTTACTCATTATAGTCATAAAAATATGAAAGTTACAACTTTTGGAATGACTCAGTCAAGATTAAGAGTGATTTTAAGACTATATAAAGTCATGTATCTTGTACTAATATTAACATCTAACCATCTTAACAATTTCTCCCCTAGACCTATGGCAGAAATGCTTTGAGACTACTTGTGGTATTACACACATACACAGTTTTATGAACGCATCCGGTTTAAGTGGTTTTATTATAATATATGCAACTTGTTTATGTGACACAATGCTTCAGTTCAATAACTTCATCTAACCAGAGCAAGAAATAAAACATTGCATCAATATGTTTGTTGCATCTATACATGATTGGATTCTTGGATAGCTTAATGATAAAATTGTTATCACAATGATACACTTGTCTTTAAATGACCAAGTTTTTCCAAAAACTTTCCTCATCCACACTCTTTGACAAGCATAAGAGGCCGTTGCCACAAACTTTGTTTCAGTAGTAGACAAAGTAACTATAAGTTGTTCACACAACTTCTTTACTGAGTAAAAACATTAAACCAAAAGTGTTTTTCCTGTCATCTACATTACCCCTTTTTTGATAAAGGACTCCCAAATATACAGGATCTCAACACCTAAACACACCTAGACACTACATACATTAAATTTGGCCTTGTTGCAAGTATATACATAAGACTTCCAATCAATTTCTTGTACATGGTAGCATTGACCTTGGCTCTTTCTTCATCCTTTGTCAGTCTAGCGCCACAAATAAGAGAATTCTTCACACTATTACTCTTCTCCGACATAAACTTTTCCAAAACTTTTTTTTTTTTTTTTTTTTTTTTTGACTAAGATACATGTGTTCAAGATTTTGTAAAACCTATGTATCGAGAAAATATTTCAATTTTTTTAAATTAGTCATTTCAAATTCAAGTTTCATAGAATTTTTGAACTTAACAAGAAAAAAATTAGGTTGTCACTTGACTCACATGAAAATATACTAACTTTCCCTTTTTCTTATGCTGCCACCTCCTCTTCAGCTTCTTCCTCACTTTGGTCATGTTTGCTTCCTTTTGTATTACTGTATTCTCATTTGAGGATATCAAGTCTAGCTTCTCTCTTGCTTTTCCCCCAATATCAATGCTTATTTTCTTCGAAAGGTACATATTTGCGTACAATTATTTTCTTGGATACTGGATCATAGAGTCTATGCTTTAGACCCTTCACTTATCTTTAACAACCGGCACTAAAAACTTTTATTATCTAACTTTTTTCTCTTATCGTCTCATACATGAACATGTCCAAAGCATCCAAAAACTCGAAAATAATCAACATTAGGTTTTACACCACTCCAACCTCCTTAGGGTCATGTCTTTTTTTTTTTTTTTTTCTCACTCTTATACCAAATGTTGTGAACACATTTAGTTGTCTAATCTAATCTAAAATGGTCCAACACTCAAGTTAACAACTCACTAAAATGGTCCAAATCTAACCATCTTTAACATAGCAGCCCAACAGTCGACGAGGTCAACTCAATAACCTAGTAATCCAGACCCACAAACACTCAAAGCCTACCACCCAGTAATTCAATACCCCAAAGAAATAAAAAATAATGGAAAGAAATAAAAAGTAACCAGAAAATCCATTAAATTAATATGTTTCACTACCTATTTTAAAGGACTAACATGTGGGGAGGTGCAGGATTTGATGAGTTTTATTAAAATAAATAACCCCAGAGAAATGCAGGAAATTGATTCCTCCAAATAAATTAGTTTTTAACTTTTTAAGACGCGCTTTCCTACTTATTAATGGACTGTCACCACCCTTTCCTACTTATTCAAACCGCTAATAATCGAGGGGCCCACCATAATAATAATAATTATTATTATTTTATTACAATTTTCATTACCATTATTCAACCTTTAAAAAAAAATATCTAATAAATCTACTACATATTTTTATTTTATTTTTAACAAATTATTAAAAAAGTTATTAGAAGAGGAAATAACTTTATAGATTTCCTTTTTAAAATTTAATAACTAGGCATAATTGAAACTAATCATAATAATAATGCATTTATTTTTAATGCACTATAACAGCTCAATGAGATATGCCATTGACTCAAAATCTAGTGTATTATTTCCTCATTTACTAATTTAAATGATAAATCTGACGTATTTTAAGTTAAAAGTAAATACATAAATATATAAAATGATGATAATTATTGATATAATAATAATAATAATAATAATAATAATAAATAAAAATAAGGGGAAAACATATTCCAAGAGAGGGGGAAGCACGAGGCGATAGGGACAGTGAGGGAGAGAGGGGCGGGCAGGCAGGCAGGCAGGCAGATGAGGACAAAATAAAGCAAAAGGATGCAAGAAAAATGATGAGAAATACAAGATAATAGCAGAAGCAGCAGCTGGATCCCCCAGAAATTTGAAAAGACTTGGTAATGGTAATAATAATAATAATAATAATAATAATTAATACCCAGTAGTGTGGTCTAGATATCTCTGTCCCGCTTGCACTCCGGTGGGAGGGTTGGGTAGCGCTTCCTATCGGTGCAGTAATTGTAAATGGTGTACTTCTTCCGCACCCAGTTCAGCCTCCGGTACTGCAACCCGTCCAGGTCTTGGAACTCCTTTTGGTCCCACCATCGTTTCCCTTGCGTCGCGCAAAACTTGGCCTGAACTGACGACTCACACCCGTCCACGTGGAACCCCTTGTACGACGCTACGAATGGTGCCTTGGACCAGTCTGTCTTCTCCAATCCCCCCCTGGTTGCCCAGTCGTCCGCGTTCCATAGGCTCGAGTATATCTTCATTGGCTGGTCGAATGGGAACTTCACGCCTAGGTCTTTGCTGTTCTTGAACACTCTGATTGGCACATCGTCCACAAAGAACCTGTCCCATTTCCCCCATTTCGTTAATTTCCAGATCCGGTAACAAAAAACACACAAGAGATTCAAACGGGAACACTTACACTATCATGTATAAGTTCCAGAGGACGGAGTAGGTGTGGTAGTCCTTGGATGGGTCGAACCAGAGGTAAATCCTTTGCTCTCTGTCGCCTTTCCCGCCGGTGAAGACGTTGGTTTGAAGAATCGGAGGCTGCCCTGTTCTGTTCCCCAAAAACTCGAAATCGATTTCGTCGTGTTCTGAGTTTTGGGAAGAGAGCTGCGAGTAAAAAGGGAAACCCATGTTGAATAGGATGTAGTGTGTTAGTTAATTAATTAATTAATTAATTAATTAGATTTGATTTGGGTGTTGCTTACATAGAAAGCAGTGACGACTCCGGCAGAGTCGCCTCCGACGAGCTTCATGCTCATGCTGAAATGGCCGAACAAGTAGGAGCCCTTGGACTGGAAGCCAGTGCCGGTGTATTTGTCGAGGACGAGGTCGACCTGGGAGCCGCCATTGTTGTACTTGATGTGGTCGAAAGCCCAAGTGGGGACGTAGTTTCGACCGAATGGGACGTCCATGGGCTTTTTGGGGACGGCACCCAGAGCGGAATAAGCGATAGAGAGGAGGAAGAGGAGGGGAAGGTGGAGATTGGAGGCCATTTTGGGAGTGTTGTGAGGAAACGAGGGAGTGGGGAGGGGGTTTAAGTAGGCAGCGATTTAATGAAATAAAAATGCGTGGCGCACAGTTTAAAGCCAATGGATAGTGATGATTTCCACACACACACACAGACAGTTGGGGTGGTGGTGTGATGTTCCAAAATTATTATATTTTGGTATTCCAGAGCCTTGATTGCTGAAATGCCTCTGCAATTGTACATTAATTATGCGGGGATTTAGACCACTTTTACTTAATTTACATCTTCAATGCTTCTCTTTGTTTCTTTTATTTTAAACAAGATTCTCTAGGTTTTTTAAATTTTTTATGTTTTTGTCTATAAAATATGTCTATTTAACTCTTAAATTTTTAAATTTTTTTATTTTATCTCAATAAGATACTTTTTAAATTTTAAAATTTAATTCAAAAAACAAAGAAATAATTATTATGTTTGATATTATTTTAAATAATTAATTTTTATTAGTTATTTTAGTTTATTAACCCAAATTATTAAAATAACTTTAAGTTTCATTGTCTTTGATTTTAGATTTTTTTTAGTTTATTTCAAATTATAATTTTCAGTAAGATAAATTAATTAAAATCCTAATTAAGTAATATTTTTTTGGACACAAAATCTTTATTAAATGATTATTGAAAGTTAAGGTTGGGGATGGGTAGAATATGAATAAAGAAAAAAGGGAAATAAAATTTGAAAGTGGATTTGAATGTCTGTCGGCGAGATAAAAAGGGGGGTAGAGAGGGAGTGGGAAGGTGCAGGGTAATTTTAATTTTAATTTGAATATTTAGTTTTTGAATTTTTTTTTGTAAATGGAAAAGGGGAAGAAGGAGGACATTTTATTTTATTTTATTTTATTTTATTTTGTTTTGTTTTGTTTTGTTTTGTGTTGGCTGTCAATTGCAATATCGTGGGGGAAGGGAATCGGGAGGAGGGGCCCCAAAGTCTTTTCACCTTTTTTGTTGTTTTTTTCCTCTCTTTTTTAGTAAAATATTTGGGGGGTTAAGGTCCCAAAATCTGGAGAGGAAATTTTTCTGAGGTACCTGCCAACCGGTGGTTGGATAAGGGAAAGGAAACACACAACTAATTTCAATATTAAAAATAATAAAATAAAACGTGGTTCGCCTTTGGGATGACAACACGTGGCTGGTCTCCCAACACTCCTTACCTCACCACATGCCACTCCACCTTTTTTTTTTCCTTTTTTATATCCTCTAATTATATGTTTTTTAAAACCCTTTCATAATCTTTTTTTTTTTCCTTTATTTTTTATTTTTATTTTTAAAAACAACTTTTAACTCATAAAAAAAACTATTTTTTTTTTTTTTTTTTTTTTTTGTTATCTATTGCTATAGGAGACTATGTTAAGAATAAGGAATTAATTCATATTCGTTTAAATAGGATACAAGCTATCAACTAATACTTATAAAAGAAAATATAAACTAATTAAATATTAATAATAAAATAAAATATTACAACTAGTCAAATTATTAAAGAAAGAATATTAACTGATTTCGAATATCTAAAATATATTTCATAATTAATTATTATAATATATTTTCTAAAATATTATATCAATAAATAAATAAATAAGGAGGATTCTCAAAGAAGCAAAACCATATACTTTTAGTTTTATTTTGTATTTTTATATTAGTTCTAACTTTTAATATTATTTCATTTCAATAATGGATTCTGAAAATGTCAATTTTTTAAAATATAACTTTATATGTTTACTCAATTTTCATATCACTAACTTTTAATTATTCCCTTTTTAAATGGTTCAAGTTTGATAACAATCACCTTTCTTAAAAAGTTGAGGATTGAGGAGACCTCAATTAGCGAATCCCATTTGAAGAGATTTAGAAGGATTTAATTTAAAAAAATTAAAATTCTCTTCTATATTTTGAATTAAAGGTTGATTTTGAAAACTATAGTTTTGTCCCCGTGAGTACAATAATTCTCCTAAAACCCATCTTCAATATCGTAATCTTTGAAAGAGAACTAAACTTAATAAAATGAAAATTTAAGTATATGAAAAGAAAATGGAAGGTTTAGGTGGAAGGGAAAAGTTGTTAGTTCTTATGTGGTTTAGTAGAGGAGAGAAATTAGAATGATTTAAGTGGTTTATTAAATAAACTAATAATTAATATTTTAATTTTATAAAATTTCAACACTTGGATGTAATGTCTACAGAACTTTATTGATTGAATTCAATGATATTGGATAGTATCATTTATCATGTTCTGGGAAACTCAATTAGGGGTTGGGTTGATTTGGAGGAGATTTTATTCCACTCATTTTTATTTAATTCATTCTAATCCTATTCATTAAATCATTAATTCAATAATTATACATTTTCTTCGTTTTAATATTTTATTTCTTAATTTCATAATAATTAAGTTCTAAAAGATTATGTAGTTTTTAATAAAAATATTAATAATAAAGGTTTAATAAAAATTATTTTAACTCAAAATCTTTTTTATTTTTAGTTTGGAAGTGGCTATTTTCATATGAACCAAAAATCATAAAAATTGAGTTGGGTAACATATATATATATATATATTTTTTTTTGCTCGAAAAGTTATGGGCCGTTTGCGAAGTTAATAGTGTTTTAGTCTGATCAGGTCGACTAACTAAAAAATAGAATTACAGTTCAATCCGATTGGTAGACGTCATATATGGAAAGCATTATTGATAAGTTACATGAATCTATCCCTGAAATGAATTTGGGAGAGAAAGGTTGAAGTATAAAGTCCCGATGGAAGATGGTGTAAGGTAAGGCAGAGTGTAATTAACATTGTGTTCCGCGAAGTAAAATAAAAGAATAGAAAAAAACTAAATCCCAGAATGGAAAACAGGATCCATTTTTGGCGTGGGGTTTCAGCACAATGTCAGGCATGCACATACTTAGTGGTTTATTTATGGAAATTGGAGTTTCCTCTTTACTTTATTATTCATCCACACATTAATCATCCTTTTTATGATTCTACTTTCACAAGCTAACAATTTTGATAGGGTTATTGGGTTTATTTCACATTATGAAGTGGAGCCTGGGGGTGTCGGAGGTTGCATCAAGGCAACCATGTGGATGAAGTTGCTATCAACCCTATAATATGTATATCACTCAAATTATTGGGTGGGTATTTTGTTATGATCCTTTAATTATAAGCAGGAACGTGCATATTTTAGTTGCTAATTAATGAAGTGTGAAGCTGGATTTATTTGGTCTGTGTGTTGTGTGTTGGGAGTGATGTGAGGTTGCCTAAAAATCGAAGCTGGATAGTGTGCCTAAACACGTGCCCATTAATGTCTTCCCAGCTCTTCAACCTTTCAACATCAATCCACCACCTTCATTATTGTCCTCTCCTTCCAAAATTGAAAAACTTCGTCATATTGACGTCACTCAAAACAAAGCATTTCTTATAAGGGTAGGTAAATTTTTACATAGCAAACGCATTTTAAAATTGCAAGGTTGGTGGCAGTACGTAATGGGTCAAGGCTTTGCTAGCGTTCGACTTGAGATCTTACAAAAAGCCTCTAACCATAAATTACAAGCTTTTAATTTAATCTATATGTCTCATGGCACTAGAATAAGTATAGAAAGGTCGGATATTTTAAATATCTAGTAAATGACCTTATTGTTGGAGTCAGAAAGTACACACGCATGCAACATATGATATGCTATTACATCATGAGGCCTAACTTTGCCGAATCTGTACCATAAATGAAAACTATTGAAAACCTAATATGTTTTAGAAATTTTAATTAATTTAATTATTTATTTAGATTAAATTTCCACCATAAGTTAGTATGGTCATGCACCTAATTATTTTTTTATTAGGATGTTTTCTAATAGAGGATGGTTTTTTGTTTTATAATAAGATTATGTTTTCATGTAACTGTTATATTTAGAAATTTTGATTAGGATGTTTAATTAAGACATTTTTCTAATTAGTTTATATTGAATTAAGACATTTCCTAATTGATTGAAAAATGAAATTAAGATATTTGATTTCTTCCTAGGATTCGGTACCATTTCTAATAAGTTTTTATTTTTCATTTATTTAAATATAATTATTATAAGTGGAAAAAAAAAATTAAATTAGTTTCTAATTTTAAATAGTTTAAATTTTGAATTTAGTTTATGTTTATTTGTTTTATTAAAATTTAGGACAATCTTCGGAGATTATTTTAAAGAATTTAAAATAATATAATTTAAAGGTTATCCATAAATAAATAAATTTTGAATAGAATAAAAATTATGTTTTTGTCCTAGTAACTAATAGTTAATTAAAATGAATGAAATTTAAATAAAAATTAACCATAAAGAAATTCTGTGTATGGGTGGTTTGGTCTAAATTGAGGTATTTAAGACGAGAGAACCTCTCTATCTAGGAATTATGTAAGAATTGAGTGGAGAGTTAAATTATTTAAATTTTATTCAAATACATTAAGTAGGCTCAATTTTAAATAATTTAATAAACTAGGCAATTCACCTTAAAAATTAATTTAGTCAGCGCAAGAGTTATGGAGGGGTAGATTGATAAAATTAAATAAATGAGATTAGATAAAAAAAAAAAAAAAAAAAAAAAAAAAAAAAAAAAAAAAAAAAAAAATCTAATTTCAAAATACTTTGTGGAAGAAGAAAATATGAGATAAGACACCATCTTTATTATTATTTAACACCGTGAGATTCATACAGATCTCGTGGAGGTTTTGGATCATCCTCCCTATCAAAGGTATGCGCATGGATCAATATCAAAGTAAATCTTTTGATAGAGTATTTTCAAAATAGTAAGGAGTATAAAGAAATGTCTCAATATATTCTAGGGAATCACAATGTTAGATCTATGTGGTGTCTCATGTCACAATTGCACACTTGTGGTAGTAGGACAGCGATTGTGTGACATTTGTTTTAACTTAGTGAACAAGTCAGTCGTGAGAAATTCGGACTTCTTGGATAACATCAATGCATGCTCGAGCCTTGAGTCACGTTTGTGAGAAATATTTTAGAAAACGTGAAAGAGGAAATACATTTGAAAACAATTTGAAAAAATTGAAGAAAACAACGTTATATGGCTATAAGCAAAGAAAAAAGCATCACGACCTTAATAGCATATAACTCAGAGTAGGAACAATTGGCTAGTAGTCGCATCCCTGTACTACTCTTTTTGGGCATTTTAGTCCTTGACATGATTTTAGGGAATATACACTCCCAAATTGACACAACATGAAATAGTAAAGGCTTATTTAAGATGAAAGCATGTAAAAGGGGTTTGAAACATGCATGTGGCCATCGACAACACGTCTTGAACAAGCATGACTGGGACATTCGGCATGCGGCCATTAGACAAGCATGAGCGTGACATCCTCCCCCACTCTACTGGTGGACATCTCTGTCAGCCAACTCTTAGCAAACTCAGTGATGTAGGTTGAGGCTGACTTCAAGTCTCTCAACGCGCTTCCAGCTGATCTCAACATTAAGGAGTCTCTTCCGATCTGCAAGGAACGGTTGAAACTCACTTCTCAGTTCGTTGACTCTTGGCATCTTCTTTGTCGGAGTCTCTCCTACTTTCTTTGTTTCAAGGTACTGATGTGGACAACGGGGCTAATTCACATCCATGAAAGCTATTGGATCCTATATGATGCCTTCTTGACTTTGTGGATAACTTTGATGGTCTATAGTATTTTCACACCAATTTTTTATTCTGGTTGTTTGACCTCGGAGTTGATCTTACCTCAATTTTATCAAAACTCTCTCTGCCTTGAAATTTTTGTGACCGACGCTTCTTGTTGGCTTTTTGGCCTTGATCTCACTTTAATTAATTTCAATCAATTAATTGATGTTTTGATGATAACAAACCTACTTTTTAATTATTAATTATTTTCAGTATTTTGAACTGTCCACAGTATAAGGTCGGGAATAACAATTTCAACGACTTTTCAATTACTCAAATCAGAGCTAAAACGAAGAAATTACAGTCAAGACAACATACCCGACGTGATGATGTGGCAGCAAAATCAAAATGATGGACAAATCAAAATATATCAAAGTATGACATTTATGATTTTGGGAGAGTAACAAATGGTGGAGTTTTTCTTATTACTATCTTTTTAAATAAAATTATTTTTACAAAATATAAATTTGAATCTAACCGTTACTCACATCGATTTTTATTATTACTATATTATATTATTATATTATTATATTTTAAAATTTTGGTAGTTACTCACATAGTTTTTATTATTATTATATTATTATATTTATAATAAATTTTGAATTTCATTTGACCGTTACTCACATAACTTTTTATTATTATTATATTATATTACTATTATATTAAAATTTTGAAATAAATGAATTTAGAAAATTTTCTTATTTATTTACTTTTAATCTCCACCTTCCATTATTCCTAACACAATCCAATGGTCAATATTCAATCCTACATTTTGCCACTTTTCTCCTCTATATAAACTCATCTTTCCCACATTTTAAAATACACCAACTTACATACATTCTCCAATCCTCATTTGTTCAAAGTCTTCATTGTTTGTTGCTCTCTCCAAGCTTACAAGTTTATTTCTTTTCATCTTATTCTTGAGAGGGATTATTTTTGTATTGTGAGGAAATAGTTGTGAGTATCCCAAATTGTAAATCTACTCTTTGAGAGAGTTGTGGTGTGTTATTATCAAACTCAAATACTTGTATCGGTTTGATCCTGCGCCGTGGAAAGGATTGAGTTTGCTCTTGAACTCGTAAAAAGAGCGGTGTAGCGGTTTGACTCAGATCCGTGGAAAGAGTCGAGAAAGTTCTTTATTCAAATTCCCAAGAGGCGCTTGGGGAGTGGAGTAGGTCGAGTTTGACCGAACCACTATAAAACTACGGTGTCATTTTCTCTGACTCTTTTCTATTTAATTTCAAAATTATTATTGTGATTTATTGCATGTTCTACTTGATTATTGTTTTGACTTGAATTACTTTGTTATAGTAATTATCATCTTTTACTTATTTGTAAAAAGTTTCATCATTAGAAAAATTAATCACGTTTAAACACTTTTATCGTTAAAACCCTATTCACCCCCCCTCTAGGGTTGCCATACCGATCCAACAATTGGTATCAGAGCAGGTTGCTCCCATAGATTTTTTATCTAAACTTTATTGTTCGAGCTTATGGCAAACCTATGTGTTAAAAATGGTTTTAGTGAAGGGCAATCAACTTCTAGGCCACCTTATTTTGATGGAACAAATTATACATGTTGGAAAGCTAGAATGAAAATTTATTTGCAATCCGTTGATTATCAATTGTGGTTAAATGTTAGTAATGGTCCTTAGATTCCAATAAAAATTGTTAATAATATTGAGGTGCCTAAATTAGAAAATGAATTTGATGAGCATGATATGAAAAAATGTTCTTTAAATGCTAGTGCTATCAATTGTCTGTATTGTGCCTTAAGTAATGATGAATTTAATAGAGTATGTATGTGTTTTCGGCATATGAAATTTGGAAAACTCTTGAAGTAACTCATGAGGGAACCAATCAAGTTAAAGAAACAAAAATTAGCATGTTAGTTCATAATTATGAACTATTTAAAATGGAGGAAAATGAACCTATTGGTGATATGTTTACTAGATTTACTAATATTTTAAATGCTTTGAAAAATCTTGGAAAAGTATATTCTACTTCCGAAAATGTAAGAAAAATTCTTAGGTCTCTACCTAAAAGTTGGGAGGCAAAAGTGACGGCGATTCAAGAAGCAAAGGATCTCACAAAGCTTCCTTTGGATGAACTCGTTGGTTCTCTCATGACACATGAGATTACCATGAACGGCCACATGGAAGAAGAATCCAAAAAGAAGAAAAGTATAGCCCTAAAGTCCATCAAAGTTGACTCTGAAGATGAGGACGTCCTTGATGAAGATGATGTCGCCTACTTCACACGTAAGTATAAAAATTTTATTAAAAGGAAGAAACAATTCAAGAAACATTTCACAAATCAAAAAGAGTCAAAAGGTGAAAAGAGCAAAAACGATGAGGTAATATGTTATGAATGTAAAAAGCCGGGTCATATAAGAACGGATTGTCCTCTCCTCAAATCATCTAAGAAATCCAAGAAGAAAGCAATGAAGGCTACTTGGGATGATAGTGATGAAAGTGCAAGTGGAAGTGATGAAGAAGTAGCAAATTTTTGCTTCATGGCTCATAGTGACAAAGATGATGAACAAGAAGATGAACAAGAAGATGAGGTTTGTTTGAAAGCCTCCAAGAAAAATAAGTGGTACTTGGATAGTGGTTGCTCAAGACACATGACGGGTAATCCATCCAAGTTTGTGAATTTTTCCAAGAAGGATGGTGGCTTAGTAACTTTTGGTGATAACAAGAAGGGTAAAATAATTGGTAAGGGTACTATAGGTAATGACTCTTGTACTCTCATTGAAAATGTATTATTAGTTGATGGTTTAAAGCATGACTTACTTAGCATTAGTCAATTATGTGATAAAGGTTTTAGAGTTGTATTTGATAAGAATAATTGCATAATTGAAAATGCTAGTGATAGAAAAGTTTTGTTTGTAGGAAATAGAGATGATAACGTGTATACTATTGATTTGAATGATTGTCCTACAAATGATAAATGTCTTTCGGTTTTGCTTGATAACTCTTGGCTATGGCATAGAAGACTAGGACATGCTAGTATGTACTTGATTTCAAATATTTCAAAAAATTCATTAGTTAGAGGTCTTCCTCAACTTAAATTTGAAAAAGATAAAATTTGTGACGCTTGTCAAATGGGTAAGCAAACTAAGTCTTCTTTCAAATCTAAAAATATGATTTCTACTGTTAGACCTCTTCAACTACTCCATATGGACTTATTTGGCCCTTCTAAAATAGCTAGTTATGGAGGAAATTATTATGCTTTTGTTATAGTGGATGATTTTTCAAGATTTACTTGGGTTTTGATGATAAAACATAAGAATGATGTTTTGAAAAGATTTGCTAGTTTTGTAAAAAGAGTTCAAAATGAAAAAGGATTTTTAATTACTAAAATTAGGAGTGACCATGGAGGAGAATTTGATGGTGTTGCCTTTGAAAAATTTTGTGAAGATAATGGTCTTTCTCATGACTTCTCTTCTCCGAGGACTCCTCAACAAAACGGTGTGGTTGAAAGAAAAAATCGTACTTTACAAGAATTTGCTAGATCAATGTTAAATGAGTATGATTTACCTAAATATTTTTGGGCGGAAGCCGTTAATACCGCTTGTTATATTTTAAATAGAGTTTTAATTAGACCTTCATTAAATAAAACTCCTTATGAACTTTGGCATAACAAAATTCCGAATGTTGGATATTTCAAAGTTTTTGGTTGTAAATGTTTTATTTTGAACAACAAAGAAAAGCTTGGAAAGTTTGATTCAAAAACGGATATTGGTATTTTTCTTGGCTATTCATCTACTAGTAAAGCTTATAGAATTTTCAATAAGAGAACTCTAGTTATTGAAGAATCTATGCATGTGGTATTTGATGAATCTTGCAATAATATTTCTAATGAGTCTATTTGTAGTGATGATTTAGAAAGAAATTTTGGAGATTTACTCGTTAGTGACAACGGCAAAGAAATGGTTACGAGTAAAGAAGAGGTGAGCTTAAAGGAAGAAGGTTCTTCATCAATGCCAAAAGAATGGAGGTATGCCTTGTCTCATCCCAAAGACTTGATTCTTGGTGATCTCGAACAAGGTGTGAAAACTCGCTCTTCTATTAATTTATTTAATAATCTTGCTTTTGTTTCTCAAATTGAACCAAAAAGTCTTAAGGATGCCGAAAATGATGAGTTTTGGATTTTAGCCATGCAAGAAGAGCTAAATCAATTTGAAAGGAACAAAGTTTGGGAATTATTGCCGAGGCCATCTAATACTTCTATTATTGGAACCAAATGGGTTTTTAGAAATAAAATGGATGAAAATGGGAATATCATTAGAAATAAAGCTAGGCTTGTAGCTCAAGGTTATTGTCAAGAGGAAGGCATAGATTATGAAGAAACTTTTGCACCCGTTGCTAGATTAGAAGCTATTAGAATGTTACTTGCTTTTGCTTCTTACAAAAATTTTGTATTATATCAAATGGATGTGAAAAGTGCATTTTTGAATGGTTATATTATGGAGGAAGTTTATGTAGAACAACCTCCCGGATTTGAAAATGTAGAATTTCCTCATCATGTCTATAAGTTGAAAAAGGCTCTTTATGGCTTAAAACAAGCTCCAAGAGCTTGGTATGATAGACTTAGTAATTTTCTTATCGGGAATGATTTTAAAATGGGCAAACTCGACACTACACTCTTTATTAAGATTAAAGAAAATGATATGCTATTAGTGCAAATATATGTGGATGATATCATATTTGGTTCTACTAATCCTTCTTTATGTGAAGAATTTGCTAAATGTATGCATAATGAGTTTGAGATGAGTATGATGGGAGAACTTAGTTTCTTTCTTGGACTTCAAATCAAACAACTCAAGGATGGTATCTTCATCAATCAAGAGAAATACACTAAAGATTTGCTCAAAAGATTCAAGTTCAATGGAGGTAAGATTGCAAGAACTCCCATGAGCACATCCACTAAGCTTGACAAGGATGAAAAAGGTAAAAGTGTGGATATTAAAACTTATCGAGGTATGATTGGATCTTTACTTTACTTGACCGCTAGTAGACCCGATATTATGTTTAGTGTGTGTCTTTGTGCTAGATTTCAATCTTCTCCTAAGGAATCTCATTTACATGCGGTTAAGAGAATATTTAAATATTTGCTTGGAACTATTGATTTAGGATTGTGGTATCCTAGAAATGTTGAATTTAAATTGGTAGGATATTCTGATGCGGATTTTGCCGGAAGCTTACTTGATCGTAAAAGTACTAGTGGAACTTGTCAATTTCTTGGTAGTTCCTTAGTTTCTTGGTTTAGTAAAAAGCAAAATTCGGTTGCCTTATCTACTACCGAAGCGGAATATATTGCGGTTGCTAGTTGTTGTGCTCAAATTC
This sequence comes from Cucurbita pepo subsp. pepo, assembly GCF_057944985.1. NCBI lineage: Eukaryota > Viridiplantae > Streptophyta > Magnoliopsida > Cucurbitales > Cucurbitaceae > Cucurbita > Cucurbita pepo. The sequence goes on along the minus strand of NC_141800.1, from coordinate 5,918,459 downwards.
TTTGGATGAAACAAACTCTTTGTGATTTTGGATTAAAATTTCATAGTGTGCCTATATTTTGTGATAATACAAGTGCTATTAATTTAACTAAAAATCCTATTCATCATTCTAGAACTAAACATATTGACATTAGACATCATTTTATTAGAGAGCATGTGCAAAATGGACATATTATTCTTGATTTTGTAAACTCTAATAATCAACTAGCCGATATTTTTACCAAGCCATTAAATGAAGAAAATTTTTGCAAAAATAGGCTTGAGCTTGGTATTATTCGTTGTGATATATCTTGAATTTTATAATTTTTTAATGCATGTTTTTAGGGGGAGCCATTACGTCATTCTTAAATGTATTCTCTTTCAATTGTTGTTTTTGATGATCACAAAGGGGGAGAAAATTAAGAAAAATATGCTCTAAGTTTGTTGTTTTATTATTTATGAATCATTTACTTGTTTGATGTTTCATAATTTCTTGAGGTTGAGGCATTAATATAGGGGGAGAATATGCTTGAGTAAAATTTATGATAATATATTAGCATGTATTAGTATTATTACATGGATGGTGTATTACCTTGGTTTTTATGAATTTTTCTTGAAATGGTTTGTCATCATCAAAAAGGGGGAGATTGTTGGCTTTTTGGCCTTGATCTCACTTTAATTAATTTCAATCAATTAATTGATGTTTTGATGATAACAAACCTACTTTTTAATTATTAATTATTTTCAGTATTTTGAACTGTCCACAGTATAAGGTCGGGAATAACAATTTCAACGACTTTTCAATTACTCAAATCAGAGCTAAAACGAAGAAATTACAGTCGAGACAACATACCCGACGTGATGATGTGGCAGCAAAATCAAAATGATGGACAAATCAAAATATATCAAAGTATGACATTTATGATTTTGGGAGAGTAACAAATGGTGGAGTTTTTCTTATTACTATCTTTTTAAATAAAATTATTTTTACAAAATATAAATTTGAATCTAACCGTTACTCACATCGATTTTTATTATTACTATATTATATTATTATATTATTATATTTTAAAATTTTGGTAGTTACTCACATAGTTTTTATTATTATTATATTATTATATTTATAATAAATTTTGAATTTCATTTGACCGTTACTCACATAACTTTTTATTATTATTATATTATATTACTATTATATTAAAATTTTGAAATAAATGAATTTAGAAAATTTTCTTATTTATTTACTTTTAATCTCCACCTTCCATTATTCCTAACACAATCCAATGGTCAATATTCAATCCTACATTTTGCCACTTTTCTCCTCTATATAAACTCATCTTTCCCACATTTTAAAATACACCAACTTACATACATTCTCCAATCCTCATTTGTTCAAAGTCTTCATTGTTTGTTGCTCTCTCCAAGCTTACAAGTTTATTTCTTTTCATCTTATTCTTGAGAGGGATTATTTTTGTATTGTGAGGAAATAGTTGTGAGTATCCCAAATTGTAAATCTACTCTTTGAGAGAGTTGTGGTGTGTTATTATCAAACTCAAATACTTGTATCGGTTTGATCCTGCGCCGTGGAAAGGATTGAGTTTGCTCTTGAACTCGTAAAAAGAGCGGTGTAGCGGTTTGACTCAGATCCGTGGAAAGAGTCGAGAAAGTTCTTTATTCAAATTCCCAAGAGGCGCTTGGGGAGTGGAGTAGGTCGAGTTTGACCGAACCACTATAAAACTACGGTGTCATTTTCTCTGACTCTTTTCTATTTAATTTCAAAATTATTATTGTGATTTATTGCATGTTCTACTTGATTATTGTTTTGACTTGAATTACTTTGTTATAGTAATTATCATCTTTTACTTATTTGTAAAAAGTTTCATCATTAGAAAAATTAATCACGTTTAAACACTTTTATCGTTAAAACCCTATTCACCCCCCCTCTAGGGTTGCCATACCGATCCAACACTTCTAACCGGTCTTTCTCTTCATCTGTCTGGATGGTACTTTTGCGTGAACATGTGTTGTTTCAGAGGTTTGTCTTTGAACCTCTCCTTCGAGGGCGACATTGGCTTGGTGTTTCTCCTAAATCTTTGGGTGATCACTAACAGCGGTATTTGTGGGTCTAATAAACCAGATTCTTAGCAAGTCATTTAGGTGCTTGTAGAATTTAGCCAGTTCAGGTTGAGTCGTATGACATTCATTTGTGGTAGGCGTTCTCGCCCCCGATATAACGTCAATCTCATTATTTTTCTGCCCAGGTAGAACTAAATACTTTCTCTGACTTCTTTGTCTCACGTCGCGGTGTTTCTAAATCGATCGCAAGGCTTGTGTTGAGGTTGGCTCACTCAAGCTTCCCTCTTCAAATACGATAACGGTAGCGAGCCTAAGTTCATCATGGCTAAGATCCTTTATCAATTGTAGTGCCGACATCATTTTCATCCCTATCTTTTGGGAGGACTCGTATTCCTTTTCTCTTGCTTCCCCCACCTTAGGATAGTTTATTGTTTTAGGGACGCCTTTGTGTCTCGTCAATAAATGAGCTAAGGAAAGAGATACTGACGGAAGCTTACAACTAGTCATTCGCCATACACCTAGGAGGTACTAAGATGTACCAAGATTTAAAACAACATTTTTTGTGGAGGAACATGAAGAGAGACGTGGTGGAGTTTGTGAGCAAGTATTTAGTTTGTAAACAAGTGAAAACTCGTATACAAAAGACAGCTGGGATGTTGCAGCCCCTAAGTATACCGAGAGGAAGTGGGAAAAAAAAGTGTAATAGCCCAAAAAAAAAATATAAATAAAATCATAAATAATGAAATAAGTAAAGAAATAAACAAAAAATAATAATAATTATATAAAAAAAAAATAGTTAAATAATAATAATAATAACAAATAAATAAATAAATAAACATAAAAAGAAACCACTCTTCCTTACTTCTCTCAACTAAGCTCTATCTCTTGGCACAAGTATCTCTCCTCAACTCATCTTTACGCTAGAAACTAATCTTACTGCAAAAAGAAATAGAAAAATAACCATTGTCAGATTCACAGGAGATTTACTTGAACATAGATTTGATCATGTATATATTAAATCTTCATTTTCTTTTATCCTATTTCTTTTTTTGACAAATCACACTCATATGAACCAAAAGACATCAATGATACAATATACTTGAGTGAACATACGAAGAAAAAGTTGTCAAAATTATGAAAAGATGTTTCAATTCATGCCACGTTAAAAAAATAATGAAGTTTGATTGTTATAAATGTTGGGTGGGTTACCATTTAGAGTAATTAGAGTTATTGTATTTTAAGACTTTTTATTTAATTTCGGTTACATTTACATAATGGCTAATTATGACCATAAAGTATGAATATTACAGCTCTCGGAATGCCTTAAATAGTTTCATTTTTTAGGCCATATAAAGTCTTGTATGGTGTATTTGTAAGCAGACTTGGAAAATATAGTAAAAAAAGCATTTGTGCTTTTCTTTAGCCAATAGCTAAGTTTATTTGTAATTCTACGTAGTTTAGGTTGCATGTAGAATCATTCAAGCTCGACATGATCAATCTTGCTTGTGGAGTGATTCGAATCTCAATCAAGTGCTCTTGCCTTGAGATATTTGATCAACAAGAATCATTCAAGCTAAACATGATCGATCTTGCTTGTGGAGTGATTCGAATCTCAAACAATGTTCTTGCCCTGAGATATTCGATCAACAAGGTAATCCGAATCTTACTCCCCTTATAGTGATTCCTTATCTTATCATTTGGTATCAGAGCTTCAGGCTCAAGATCGGATATATGATTTTGCATTAATACAACACCTATCCCTACTCCACTAGCATCACATTCAATTTCAAAAGAAGACTCAAAATTAGGTAATGTAAGCAAGGAAGCATAACTCAATTTTTCTTTCAAAATATTAAAAGCAAGTTCTTGATCTTTTTCCCATATAAAGGATACATATTTCTTAACAATTCATTCAAGGGTCAAGCAATTGTACTAAAATTCTTAATGAACCTATGGTAGAAACTTGCAAGACCATGAAAACTTATTACCTCACTTACATTTTTAGGTGTAGGCCAATCTTTTATAGTCTTCACTTTCTCCTCATCAACCTCAACACTATTAGATGAAACTACAAACTCAAGAAAGTTAACTTTTTCCATGCAAAAGCTACATTTATTTAAATTTATGTACAAACATTCGTTTCTTGAAGTAGTCAAAACATTGCGTACATGGGTAATATGATCATCTAAAGATTTAGAGTAAACAAAGATGTCATCAAAATAAACAACCACAAACTTACCTAAGTATTCTCGTAAGACATGGTTCATTAATCTCATGAATGTACGAGGTGCATTAGTTAATCTAAATGGCATAACCAACCACTCATAAAGACCATACTTGGTTTTAAAAGCTGTTTTCCACTCATCCCCAATATGCATGCGAATTTGATGATAACCCAATTTAAAATCAATCTTAGTAAAAAGACTACATCCATGCAATTCATCAAGCATATCATCTAATCTGGGAATTGGATGCCTATACTTTATAGTTATCTTGTATATAGCTCTACAATCAACACACATATGCCTAGAACCATCTTTCTTAGGTACAAGAATAACTGGAATAGAGCAGGGACTCAAACTTTCACGTACATACCCTTTAGCAAGGAGTTCACTTACTTGCCTTTGTATCTCTTCAGCCTCCTTTGGATTAGTCCTATAAGCTGGTTGGTTTGGAATGGGCGCGCCAGGAATGAAGTCAATCTTGTGTTCAATCCCTCTAAGTGGTGGCAAACTACTAGGCATCTCCTCGGAAAATAAATCTTCAAACTCTTGCAAAAGCACAACAAAATCACTAGGCAAAGAAGGGTTAAGCATGTTAGTAAAGTAACAAGACCCCTTGCACATAAGTACAAGAATAGTCTGGTTAGAGAGCAAAACATTCCTAGCCTCACTTGATCTAACATACAAGCCTACTGATTTGGCTTTTCTCTCTTTTTTTCCTCTAGGCGGAGTGTTACTCTCTTGCTTTTCACTCAAGCTCTTTTTTTCACTTGATTCTTTTTCAATCTCTGCTTTTGCATCAGCCTCTTGCCTTTTCTTTTCAAGTTTGCCATGATCAATAAATACATCTTTTGGAGACAATGGAATAAGAGTAGTTTTTCTACCGTTGTGAGTAAAGAGTATCAATTTGCATACCCATCATACATTACCCGACGATCAAATTGTCAAGGCCTCCCTAGTAGTAAATCTCCAACATGCATGGATACAACATCACATAAAACATCATCAACATATTTTTCAATAGTAAAAGAAACAAGAGCTTGTTCAGTTACCCGTACTTCCCCATGATCATTCAACCATTCAAGCTTTTGACCAGAATGGAACTCACAACATTGGTGCAACTACCGCTATCAATGACAACACTACAAGGTACAGATTGAACAAGACACCGAGTTTGAAATAAGTTCTCCCGTTGGTCTAGGCCGTCCTCCTTAATGTGGGTGTTTAGAGCTCGTCGAGTAACCAAAGATATATGTGTAGGGTCCTCTTCACTAAACTCCTCACTCTCATCAGTTTCCTCATTTATGTCATCATGTGCCTCGTCATCCGTAACAATTTCTCCCTCCTTGATGGTCATAATTCTTGCATTTGGGCAATCTCTACTATAGTGTCCTACCCCTAACATCTCCAACCCTTTAAATCTCTATTTCGAACATTAGACTTTTCTACTTTTTCTTTCCCTGTTCTAGAACTCTTCCCTTTTTCAAATTTGGCTTCTCATTGATCTCTTGATTTCTATGCTTATAATCAATGTTCTTACTATCCTTTTTCCATGTAGAAGTAGAATTGGGAAAAGTTTTAGAAGAATACCGTTTTGACCTTCGTTGGATTTGCCTCTCGATCTTAATTGCAATGTGCAACAACTCCTCAATATTAGAATAAGGCTGTAAATCAAGTCTTGTCTGCAATCTCTGTGTTTAACCCATTAAGAAACCGCGTCATGAGAGCCTCCATGTCCTCATCGAGATCAAGTCGATCCATCAATGTATCCATCTCTTTGTAATAATCTTCCACATATTTGCGTCCTTGTTTCAATGCTTGAAGCTTTTGTGCCATGTCCCGTTGAAAATATTGTGGAACAAAACGCTTCCTCATGGACTATTTGAACTCGTACCATGAATCAATTGGTGCTTCAAGGTTTCTTCTCCTACTTGACATCAATTTATCCCACCAAATTTGAGCATTTGAGCAATGCATAACAGTACCTTCTTTTTATCACTAAAATTATGACAGTTGAACACCGACTCCACCGTTTTCTCCCATTCAAGGTACTCCTCTAGATTGGTTTTGCCATAAAACTTGGGAAGTTTTAATTTGATGCTTCCCACGTTACAATCAATTCTATCATCATAAGGAACTCGTTGTTGTAAATTATGATACCTTCTTCCATGCTCTCTCCCTCGCATCAAGCCATGACCAACCGCATGTGGATTATCCTCGTGGTGATCAGAATTTTCGCCCTCATATGTATTGGTTGAGGACGTAGGTAGTAGAATCCTCTGTCGAGCTTGATTTTGAATCTCCAATCTTTCTATTCGATCAGTCAACTCTTCTATTCCTCGAATTAGTCTTTCCATGGTTCGTTGTTGTGCTCAATCGTGCATCAGTAATGTCAGTATTGTCGTCTGAATTTTCCATGCTACAAAAGTAAGGTAAAAGAAAAAAAGGACCTCACAAGCGCTCCCTCACGTGTATTCACTCGTAAATGTAGTTCACTCGTGTTTAGCACTCAACACTCGAATCAATGTGTCACTCCCTTACAAACTCACCCTCACAATTGAGAACACACAAATCACACTACAAAAACAAATTGGGATGTGAGACAAGCTATGTTATAGAGCTAAGTGCAATTCAAAGTGAATAGACATCAACACATAAACAAGGGTATTAAAGGAGCAATCCGAATAACGACGAAGAAACGAATTAAAGAAAGAAAATGATTAAGGACAATTTATACGTAGTAACATATGAGAGTTACATATAATAATCAAGAGGAAAAAAGAAAGACATTTAACATCAATAAGATTTCTTTCTTTCAATGGTTTTTTTTCTAATTGGCAAAATCTAATCAATTTACCAACAAGAAAATTGATTTAGAAGATCTTAAACAAGAACAAAGTGTTGATAAGATCCAGATCTAACACTTTGAACAACATAAGAAATGTTTTTTTTTTTTTTTTTTTATGTTATATATTTTTGTGATAGAATATGAACATTCTACTCAAACTGAAAAAAAAAAAAAAAAAAAAAAAAATTATAAGAGAATTAAAAGAGATAAGCGCAATGAAACATATATCCGATCTTGAGCCTGAAGCTCTAATACCATATGATATGATAAGGAATCACTACAAGGGGAGTAAGATTCGGATTACCTTCTTGATCGAATATCTCAAGGCAAGAACATTGTTTGAGATTCGAATCACTCCACAAGCAAGATCAATCATGTCTAGCTTGAATGATTCTTGTTGATCAAATATCTCAAGAACACTTGATTGAGATTCGAATCACTCCACAAGCAAGATTGATCACGTCGAGCTTGAATGATTTTACATGCAACCTAAACTACATCAAATTGCAAAGAAACTTAGCCATTGGCTAAAGAAAAACACAAATGCTTCTTTTACTATATTTTCCAAGTCCGGTTACAAATACAACATACAAGGCTTTATATAGCCTAAAAAATGAAACTATTAAAGACAAGAGTTTTAACATTCATACTTTAGGGTCATAATTAGCCATTATGTAAATGTAACCGAAATTAACTAAAATTCTTAAAATACAATAACTCTAAATTACTCTAAATTGTAACCCACAAAAAATTTATAACAATCAAACTTCATTCTTCTTCAATGTGGCATGAATTGAAACATCTTTTCATAATTTTGACAACATTTTCTCCACATCTTGATTGAAGTATATTTATGATTAATGTCTTTTGGTTCATATCACACCGTCAATTATAGTTAGATATTCATTAAATTATTTCAATGGTTTAGCTTTGAGTTAGAAATTAAATGTCAATTACTTATATGAATTCTAGTAAATCACTCAGATTTGTAATATTATATTAAACTTATATTAGTAGTCAAACTAATAGATTAAAAATAGAATGCCCAAGAAAATTTGTAAACAGTAAACCCTGAGATAAGGAAAGATTTGGAAACAGGAATCCACTAGAAATTTGGAATACATGGTAACAAAATTAAAAGGCCAAATACAGATAAAAAAAAAAGAAGATTCAGTAATTAAAAACCACAAACTAAATATAGAGATAAAAGTAAATGCAGAATAACTCTATCTATTTTTTTTTTTTCATACAACAGTAACCATGGAAAATAAGATTTTTAATAAAAATATAATCATAGATATATAACATTTCAAGATTTTTAACAATGGACCAACTATAACATTTCAAGACTTTTAACCATGTAAATTAGAGAAATAATTTTATAGAATTCAAACTTGAAACTAATGTCATGGGCTCATATAGGTTGACTTGGATTTCAAATGACATAATCGAACTTTCATTAAGGATATATTCGTGACAACAACTTAAGCTAACCAGGTAAGTGGACTTACTATTGGCATGATTATATTTGATGTTAACACGTGTCTGTGGTTCTGCACGTGTCATATATACTGACAAGTGTGAATGATCTGTGAAACGGTATGCTTACATTATGTTTATGTTATGTTATAATATGTGAATTGTATGATAATAATTATGGTACGATGTGTTCAAGGATATGTTTGAGATAGGATACGAGAAAGATGCACAAAACAAAACGTAACGATAGGAGTAAGATACGTTCATGAAACGTTAAGGTTAGGTTATATACCGGAGTGGTATGGACAAGGGAGATTAATGAAAGAATATGGTTAGAATATGGGTAGAAAGGGATAGATTTGTGATAAATTGATAGAATGATAGCGTTAGGATACGTTCATGTGATGATATGACTACGGTACGTTCACGTAACGATATGACTATGATAGGTATAAGAACGTTAAGGCTATGATAAATTAGGGAACGATATGACCACGGATTGTTTATGATATGACATGTTTATGATACGATATATTGTGATGTGATATGTTATGTTTATATTGCTTTGTGTGACCATTGAGGTAATTGTTGTATGAATTGCACGTTATGAAATGACATGTTAAAAGCATGGAGCATTATGTTATGTTTTCTAAATTGTATGTATACAGCATGTTATGAATGACATGATATCATGATAAATGAAATGAAATGTAACCTCGTTAGGATTATGTATGATACGTAGACTGAAAAATGAGAAATGACAAGCATGAAAGATGATAGCGGGGTTATATTCATTAATGATAAAAGTAGAAATATTTGGGACCTCATGCATTATGTGTGCTCATGCATTTGGGGGATACCCCTATTCCATCACGAGGGTACGGACGCGTACACCCAATGGCAGAGGTACGTTCATTATGTTTTGCATAGCGCTGCCGTGACGGTTACTAGTTCTAACAGGTGTCCGGCCTAAGGAGCTCCCAGAGTATGCTCACCCGACGAGGAAAGTGGCCAAGCGGTGTGTGAACTAATTGGTGAGCTCATACTCGCACGTATGAGCTGTGTAGAGTATATGGTACACGTCCAAATTACCCGTTAGGACAGTACCGTAGGAAAATAGATTGAAAGGATAGGTCCCGTCATTGCATTCGCATGCTCTTGCATTTAACCCCAATAGTGGGGTCACTCACGGAGTATTTATTTAAATACTCAAGCCATGTGCTACTACATTTTTCAGGTTAAGGCAAGGTATTCCTGGACGGCTAGAATAGTGGTATTTATTTTCTTAGACTTAGGCTAGAATAGGATGTTTTTAACTTAAACGCTTATTTATTTTATTTAGTCTTTTGTTGTGTTGTTTTAAAGATGTTTTCGAAACACGTAAGTCCATGGCTGTGTTTTAAGATATGTATACATAAGATATGTTTTATGGAATTTAAATGAAGTCTTCCGCATTCAATGTTTAGGATATGTATACAATAGCGACCTTAAATTAAGTAGAAAATTTTGGGTCATTACACATAGCAATGGACTTCATAGTAGAACTACCCATAACGTTGAAAGGTTATACAGTTATCTGGGTAATTGTCGGCTGGTTGACCAAGTTGGCACACTTCCTACCTAAGAAAGCCACATATATAGTTGACATTTAGAGGGACCTCATACATATTGTATGTTCATAAGCATAGGGCTACTTCCCTTAGAGATGATGAGTGCGGACGCACACCGTACGATGAGCGCGAATGCGCACAGGTGCGAAAGCACACAGATGAGGGTGTTCATGAGGTGCATGAAACTATGGAGTTCCGCTGACCTCCGGACGTCGCTACAGATTAGCTTGACCAGAGAGTCCAGGGGGTGTGCGAGCGCCTTGGGGATTCACACTCGCACGTGTGAGTCGTGTGTAGGAAAGTACTACACATCCAATTTGTCCGAGACTGGAAGCCACCCCTAAGATGATTAGAGATAGGTCCCTAAATCATGATTGCATGTGTTTGCATTTGCATGGCCCTATAGTGGGGCCACTTACTGAGTATTCTTTGAAATACTCAGGCCGTGTGCCACATCATTTTTCAGGTAAAGGCAAGACGCACTTGTACGGAGGACGGCGGCATCGCGAGCAGAGACTGTGGCACGTGCATAGGGTAGATTCATATTTAAATTTCTAGTCTTAAGTTAGAATAGGTTGTTTTGTATTTCATTGTTTTAAATTATTTTGTATTTCTTTTTGTTTTCTCTCAATTTTTCGTATTTCATATTTAAACATGTAAGACCATGGCTGTGTTTTCCAGAGAAGAAGTTGTTTTAAACGTTGTTTTTTTGAAGTTTACGTTATCAATTATGTTCATGTAAGAGTTATATTCCGGCATTATAGATGAGCATGAGACGTTAGTAGCGACTCTGAGTATGTGGAAATTTAGGGTCGTTACAGAGCATGTTATATGATGATGAGTGTCATGTTGCATCATGTCGTTAGATCGACCTAGGACACAACCCTAAGAGCACGAAAATGATGTTAGTATAATTAACCAACGAGCATATATTACTTATTGTAACAAAGAGATGAGACTAGATAGTTATGTCAGAAGAGATGATAAGATGGATTTAAAGGGACCTCATGCATATTATATGTTCATAAGCATAGGGATACTTCCCCTAGAGATGATGAGTGCGGATGCGCACAGTATGACGAGCAGGTGTTCATGTGGAGCATGACACTATGGGATTCCGCTGACCTCCAAACGCCTCTATAGATTAGCTTGACCAGAGAGAGTCCAGTGGATGTGCGAGCCATCTGGGGATTCATAATTGCACGTGTGGGCCATGTGTAGGGAAGCTATACATTCAATTTGTCCGAGACTGAAGGCCACCCCCTAGAGAATGGAGATAGGTCTCAAGAGCATGATTGCATGCGTGTTATATATCTTGTACCCGATTTTGTATTAATACTCAACCGGTACCTTTGAATAGTACAGATCAGAAGATGTTAGTGTTAGGTGAAGGAGGGCCTGCGCGAAGAACATTGAATTTACATAATGAAAAGAGTAAAGCAAGAGTGAAGACCCAAAAAGAGAAATAAAAACAAAGCGTCGGTGATGGGTGGAGACAATATATGATGATTAGAAAGTGGGCGCCATTTGCAGAGCTCCCTTTGGTTGATTGTTCCCCGTTCAATCACTCCAAAAAGTGGTTTGAATTTATCCTCACCTTTGTCCACATCACAGCCCCAACACAATTAGGAGGCGGGCTGTAAATCACTCAAAAACCAGCAATTCAACCAGGTAGATTATATTATAGCTAAAAGCATGACCCACTTTGTTAAATTTTGTAGCTGCATGCATGGGTTGTGTTCTAACAAAGTCTTCAACATGCCCCACTTCTCTCTTTTTTTCTTCTCTTACCTCATATTCTTTATAATTTCTGTCTTTTCATCTTTTTCTCCATCTATTGTCTAATCTTGTTTCACCTTACTGTCTCTTTCACTTTCTATGTTTTATTTCAAAATCTTTCATTCCAACACAAGCTCATCAATGTCCCTTTCAACTTATTAACACTAACCAAACATTATATAAAATGTAAATTAATTTCCCTTTATCAATTTTTTTTTTAAAAATCTTTTAATGTTTCATGTATTTTTATTATTTTTTACTTCATCAACATCCTTCGGTCTATCGTGTTTTTGTGGTATGGAGTTTTTGCCCGGAAAGGCATGGGACTTTTTTGGCATCTCAATGTTTCCGATCATGAAAGATCGATCTCGAGAAAAGGCCAGCATAGCATGACGAAGATGAGGATTAAAGATTCTCGAAGGATGATATTTCAATCTTACTAGAAAAAGAAGGAAAAACAAATGCAATTTTGCAGTGAAGTGGATCTATTCGCCCCCCTCTCCCAACTCAGTCACATGCAACCAGGGTTTCCCATTTGTTTGGCATGGTGCTAGAACCTTGTTCCGAGATGTCTTTGCTGGGATTGATTGCCCCTGATTTGGACGATACACAAAAAGTCAGGAGTGACGTTCGAACCTACCTCCTTTGTCCTTCTTTCTTTTTTGATTTGACATAGATGCTGACTTTTCAGATTTTGTTTTTAGATTATAAGCGTAACCCATATAAGAACTATCATACCATACGTATGGATATAGTTTTGAATTAATACGGTATAATTTCATGAACAATTGATTATAGGTTCGAAATTAAGTCAGATAAATGATGCACATGCATGGATTTCTTTATAATTTTTTCGTCGAAAGTTTTTTTTTTTTTTTTTTAAAGTTACATTAATAATATATTGTTAAAATTTTAACATTCTATTTATTAATTCCATCCCTTTAATTTTAGCTATCTTTGTTATTAAATTATTTATGAGCTGATTTTATTTGGGCCAAATGGGTTAGCCCAAATAGTGGAGAAAAAAAGAGCGGAAACAATCGGCTCTCATTTAGCCGTATTTTCACGAGAAAAGTGACGTGGATTTTATAAAGAGAAAATATTTTAAAATTTTACTTCAAAAATGTTTTTTTCTAAAAGTAAAAAAGGTGGGGTTTTTATGCTTTTAAAATCTGACAAATGTGTTAGTTTTCAAACTCGTTTCCTTTTTTTTTTTTTTTTTTTTTTTTTTTTTTTACTTCTACTTATTTATTTTTTTCGATTTTATTTCATTTTCTAATTTTTCTTACTTATTTTTTAAGATGCTTTATTATTTTTTCTAATATTTATTTTTATTATTATTAATAACTCTTTTAACTTAGTTTTTTTTTCTTAATTATTTTTGTTTTGCCTCTAGTTTCATTTTGGCTATTTATTTTTTATTTTTTTATAAAAAAAATATTTTTATTTATCAACCATTCCAAATAGTTTATTATATTTATTTTTTTAAAAAATAACATGCATAATTAACCTTTTAATTTGATTATTTAGCATTAAAAGTTTGTACAATTTTATTAAAATTATTTATTAGTATTGACCATTAAAGAAATTTAAAAACTTAAAATTTTAGACATATATAATATACTTATTAGTGATAATTATTTTAATAATTTAATTTAATAAAATGTAAATTAAGAAAGAACACTTATTATCTAAAATAAACTAATATAATAAAATTGTTAGAAGTAATTAAGAGAATAAAAAAGAATATTTATTTATGAAAAAAAAATTATTTTGAATAAACTCAAATAAATGTAATTAATTATTTAATTATAATAAATCAATAATAATTTATTTAAATGTATATATTTTTCCCGAATTTATTAAATAAATGAATTATTTAAATACTAAAATTAAATAATGTCATTTCTATACAACAAACTTTCCTTGTCTTGCATCCTATTTTCCGACATTTCTATACTGTATTATATTTTATTGAACTCTTTTTGTAAACATTTATAGGTAAAGAGTAAATTAAATTAAAAAAAAAAAATTAACATTTTAAAATTTGAGTTCGTCATCAACCAATTTTCTATTAATTATTAATACAAATTTAAAGCGACAGTGTATTTTTACTAACAAATATTATTTTTTTTATTTTCTAAAAAAAAGACATTATAAGAATAAAAAGTGTCGAATTTTTATTCATTAGAAAATACTTTTTAATAAAAATAAAAATAAAAATAAATTGACACTTTCTCAACCCAGCGAGCCTCACCGGCATTGCATCCAACTTTCCTCGGCCCAGACAGATCACCGCACTTCAGCCTGGCCCACCTCCATCTGCTCTTTTCAGAATGGCCCGACGCTCGCATGACCTAAACAACTAGCCCATGACCCGCGCCCAACCCGATTGCCGGCCCAGACTCGCTCCTTCATCTAAACCGCTTCTCTGACCGGCGACGCGACCCGCGCCCCTTCCAGCTTCAACTCGGTTACTGGTAGAAGGCTAGTCATGGAAGAAATGATTATACCATACCTTTTTATTTTACGACACATCATATGTATGTATTATACATTATTATTTTACGGCACATCATGCATATCTATGCGCATTTACAACAATCCTATAAAATTCTATATGAGTTGTAATTATGTGAATGTCATGATATGGTGATATGATGCTAAACATAATGTTATGAATGATAGTCATGACAGAAAAGATGATTTTGGTCAAAAAGATAATTTTTATAATATTGATGAAATCTCTATCTATATTGTACCCATCAAAAATGAAATTTAGAAAACTTGACGATATGGTTATGGAGGAGATTGTTGATAGGGTCTCTTGTGACGCACAATATAGATACAATTATATTTTGAAAGAATGGCCACAAATATTTCGTGATAATATGGTCCCGATTATGTTTTTAGACAACTCGACAATAGGGTGAGGGGAGGGTGGGAATTTAGTCCACTCGATTTGATTTAAAGTTAAGATGGGTAATTAATTAAATATGATCATGATTTAATCATCCTTCTTTTGAATTTGAGACAGGCCTGTATTTGGACTACTACTCTGTTGGGCCCAAATACCCTTATAACTCAATCATCCCTTTCAGAAGTTTATTTTTATATACTTTTGTAACATTATTGATTATTTTTTTTTTTTTAATAATAAATTATATTGTTGGTCATAAGATTCGAGTTTGTGCAATAATTTTTTAATAATTATTAAAATGTAATATTAATATAAATAAATTCGTCAACCGCCTCATTCTGCTTAAACCCTCAGCCGGCAAAACCGCCGCTGCCATCGCCCGCCGTCGCTGGTGATAGCCACCACCTTCCATCTTCTTATAACTGAAAAAAAAAAGTCAGATCTAACTCCTTCAGCGACGGTATGTAACCCTGCAACTTCTTCTCCGACGCGAGCACAGTCGTTGCAGTCGCGAGGGGCGTTGGGATGACGACGACAATTATTATATATATATTTTAATTATTATTATTATTTATTTTAATTATATTTTAAATTTATTTTTGGAAAGAAAAAAAAAAATTAAGCATTTTAGTGTTTAAATTTTTTGTGGCCTAATTATAAAATAGAACAGTGGGGGTTGAAAATGTTTGTAAATAGTCATTAAAGTTATAAGTTAATTTGGTGATTTTTTTAAAAGAAAAACAGAAACGTGACGTGGTAGTTTAAAGTGAATACGTGGCATATTTGTAATTGTTAAATTATTTTTCTGTTGTTGACATAGAAAATTGGATTAAAAATAAAAAATAAATCGTGTATGTCATCACGATCGTTGTGTCTTCTGGTTCACCGTCCCAGATCCCTGTTCACAGTTGGTTGATCCACAATCTCATCTTGGGCGTGGTCGTAGCCCTCTTAATAAAAAAAAATATATTAGTATAAAAGTTTGAGTAGGAATTATAATAAATAAAGTGGTTGAGATATAGAATTAAAGTAATTAAATAAGAATGGGTGGGGAGTACGGTATTGAAGCAATATGATTAAATAAAGAAAAGGAAATAATAATTAGAAATGAAAGTAATTATTATTAGTAAATGAAGAAGAAAAGGGTGTAAATATGAAAGGAGATGGGGATAATGGAAGGAACACCTACTTCCATCATTATTCCATCAACTTGCACCAAAACTAGGTTATAATCATATGGTGTTATTTTATTTTATTATTTACTTTTGTGCACGAGAAAATGGAGTATCCAATCTAACATAAAATAATAGCGTTCCACTTCTACCCTTGGTGTTGGAATTTAAAGGGATTGATGTGGACAAACATTATATATATATATATATATATATGTATGTCCTTGTGTAACCGCCAAAAAGTAAAACATGGGTGGCTGGCTACCTTCTGTTGTTTTCTTTTCCTTATTATTATTATTTTTTTTTTTTATTGATTAATAAATGAAACATATTAGAGTTATAAGGTGAATTTTTGAGACGCGCGTTCAAGCCTGAGTTTCAACACGGACCGGCTTTGTTGACCAAAATGCCCCAACTCTTTTCTCTTTCTTTTCAATTCAACCACCCCCACCTCACCTCACCTTTCTTTTTTTTCTTTTGGTGTACGGAATGAGAACAACGTCAACGTTTACAAACATTTCAAATATGAGTTATATACATCATTTCAAATTATGGAAGATATTAGTATACATGCATACTTTTTTATACTTTTTTCTCCTCTGAGCGTGCACTAGTCCTATTAGGAGGTACGTATACGAGCTTGACTAGAAAGAATCTAAAAACACTTTACAAAAACATAAGTTCCACCCTTAACCATGATGGTATGTGATTACTCAAGTTTTGTTTTCTATTTTTTTCCAAGTAAAGTTAAGATACTCATGTATGAATGATAGTGTCGCTCTAGAAGTTATGGAAATAAAGTCGGGTAAGTGTATTTTGCATTTAAGTGGTAGCTCTTAAGTTTCAATTTCGCTATCTCATTGCAGTTTCCTTTTCATTTGAGATAAATTTTGTGAACTTTTTAATCTAGGAAAGCGTTTACAACTGAATATTTCTAAATGAATTTTCACATGTCATAGGTATACCATAGGAAAAATAGTCTTTATGGCGGTAATCTAATCCAAAAATAATTTGTTGGGTATACATTATTATTTAGTTTAATTAGACTTTTTCTTTTTTCTTCAATTGTTTATGTACATGGTAGATAATTATATTTACATTGTTTTTCCTTAGGGGCTTACATTGCACGAGAGGTTAATATGGATAATATGCTTAAAGAGTTGTGACAGCAGGGCAGGTGACCATAGGCGCACACGTGGGAGTGCCAACGTGACCTACAAAGTACCAAGCGTACCAAGTAAGTAGCACCTCGAGATTCTAGTGTTATGAAGTTAGGTTGGATGAAATTAATGAAATGAACTCCATTTGGAATGAAATAAGAACATGCCTGGATATTTATGGATTTGGTAACTGTACTATATCTCGTATGATGAATGAATGTTCATGAAATTGATATTTAATGTTGTTATACAAGGATGATTAGGGTTTCGTCAACTAATCCCTAATTGTGAACTTCACATAACCGTCGTCAGGATAATATTTTGGGACCATAAAGGATTTTTCCAATTAATTTTCTTTTAGTAAACTTGCAACAAGGGATAGTCCCCAGAGGTATGGAAGATATGAGAACTTTATGAGATCTTGGAGTCTCCAACTGCTCCTTAATTGTGATCTTGTTCGAATGAGAATAAGGAACCACACAGGTAGATGAAAGTTGGCTAGATTGAGGCTACCTCCTTTATGATGTTTAGATTATGAGACCTACTAGAGTGATACCAACTAAGCCATACTAAAGAATCTGAGAATTGTGTGCATAATGGTATAATAAGAACTACAGATTGCATGAGACATAGGTCTATGATGATGATGAATGAGACTAGTAGAACAATCTAACTTAGATGAGCTCATAAGAGATAAACTCCGAGAACAAACTTTATGAGAAAGATGAGTTAAGAAGAGCTAAACCTGAAGGATGAACTTTATAAGAAAAATGAGCTCAAAAGAGATAAAACTCAAGAAATAACTTTATGAGAAAGATGATCTTTGAATAGTTAAACTCTAAGAACAGACGACCATATAAGGTGTCACGGCTTCATATACTTATCATCACCTAAAAGACATCATACCTGCTAAAGATAAATGTCTTTACGTATATGCATAGATCTTTCTCTTTTTTAATGAAATGATACTCTATAACACTCATTCATTGGACTCTTGACTGGGTTGATATAAAGTTTCTTAAAAATATTGAACCTTATTTGTGTAATAAAAAAAGCTTTTACGAAAAAGTTATAAAGAACGTTGATTTAATCCTTGGGGAAGAAGGAGACGTAGAGAAAGAAATAGGGTTTGACGGGTTCTCATTTTCCCACGCTTTCTGCATGCCTTCCATTTTTGCGTCTAATTCTTCCGTTGCCTATTAAATCTCTCCTACCCATTCTTAATGATAATAAACTTATATTCTCTCTCTTCTTTCCAAAATTAAAAAAAAAAATAAAAATTTAACTTTTCTATCTAATATGCTTCATTTTACACTGCATTAACGTAGGTAGGTTGACATTTATGAACTCCGAGAGTAAATGAGTATATTAGGTTTTGTGCTTTTTCCCCAAAGAAGAAAAGAAGGATTAAAGTGGAATGTTAGATGACTCCTTAAATTTGCCACATTAAACCATTACAATTAATATGCCACCTAAGTTTTGAACTTCCTATTTACATATATTTCAACAAAATAAATACATTATACAAATCTAATTCAGTTACAAAAACTAAATAAAAAATGGAAGGGCAAATGGGTAATTTGACCCAGAAAGAATAAATAATTAATCGATCTAATTATCTCCATGTGTCACAAACACATAAATTAATTTGGTTAAAATTTTATTTATAGAGAAATAAATAACTCAAAAATTGAGACTTCCGGAGAATATTGAGATTAGATCATATAAAATATATAATAAAGGTTGAAATTAATAATGATTTTCCCGTAGTATAATTAAAATAATAAAGGGGAGAAATGTGAATATCCAAAATAAAAATAAGACGGTCGGGTTCCATACAGTTTCCGAGCACTTTCCAGCTGCGATTCTCAAGTCTCACCCTGACTGGTCAATCTCCTTCTTCTTCTTCCTCCTCCTCCTCCATTCCCACTTGTGTGTGTGTGTGTGTGTATATATATATATATATATATATATATATATATATAAATCTCCATTTCTTATCCATTTCATCTGCATCTCTTCTTCAAATCCCACATTCCCAATTTCTCTGTTCGACACCAAGATGAGACCTCACGAACCTTATTCTGAGAACAATTCCGATGTGGAGAGCGTCGGCAGCGTTAGAAGGGGTGACCGGAGAGCCTTCAGCGGCCCAATTTCTTCCACCTCTAAGCCAAAGAAGAATGCCAAATTTGACCTCTCTTCTTCTTCTTCTTCTTCTTCCTCCCCCAAGGCTGCCGATGCCGATGACACCTATGTTGAAATTACCCTTGATATACGTGATGATTCTGTCGCCGTCCATAGCGTTCACACTGCCGGCGACGACCACGATCCCAACACTCTCGATGACCCTGAACTTTCCCTCCTTGCTAAAAGAACTCTCGAGAAGCAATCTTCCTCCTTCCGGGCCTCTGTTCTTCGCTCCACTTCTTCCCGTTTTAAACAGGTCTCTCAGGAGCTTAAACGCTTCACCTCCCTTAACCGCCGGACCTCCACTCGTCGGTTGGACCGGACCAAGTCTGCAGCCACCCACGCTCTCAAGGGGCTCAAGTTCATTGCTGCCAAGACTGGCGGTGGCAAAACCTCCCCCAGTTGGGCTCCGGTTGAGAAGAAGTTCGATGAACTCACCGCCTCCACCAATGGCCTCCTCCCCTCCTCCTTGTTCGGAGAGTGTATTGGTGAGTCAATCATTTGATTCTGTTACCCATTTCCAAAACAGACCTGCAGAATTACTCTGTTTCTGATACTCTGTTTCTGATTTTATTTTATGTTCTTTGTAGGAATGAACAAAGATTCGAAAGAATTCGCCGGTGAGCTTTTCCGTGCACTTGCTCGGAGGCACAACATTACCGATGATACTATCAACAAATCTCAGCTCAAAGAGTTCTGGGATCAGATCTCCGATGATAGCTTCGATTCCAGGCTTCAAACATTCTTTGACATGTAACCAACCTCCCAAACACTTTTTACTTAATCTTCTTTTCCGGATCGAACCAACACTAAAATCATGAATTGAATTTGAAACTGCAGGGTGGATTCGGACGCAGATGGAAGAATCACAGAAGAAGAAGTCGAAGAGGTACCCAATGACCTTACCCAAATTTCCATAAATATATAGATTTTCCCATTCATTAAACCCTGTTTAAATCTACCCTGTTTATAGATTATTAGCATGAGTGCTTCTACGAACAAACTGTCCACAATTCAAAAACAAGCAAAAGAATACGCAGCCTTGATCATGGAAGAATTGGACCCTGGAAATGCAGGGTACATCATGGTGAGTGAAATTAAAGAAAGAACAAGAATCTTGAAACATCAACTCTGTTTTCTGATACTCTTTATCTGTCGCTGTTGTAGATTCACAATTTGGAAACTCTGTTATTACAAGCTCCGAATCAATCGGTGAGGGTGAGCGACAGCCGAGTTCTAAGTCAGTTACTGAGCCAAAAGCTGAAGCCCACAAACGAAAGCAACCCAATCATAAGGACATATGACAAATTCCAGTACTTCGTGGAGGACAATTGGCAGAGGATTTGGGTGATCATGCTCTGGCTCGGCATCTGCGCCGGTCTCTTCGCTTACAAATTCATCCAATACCGCCACCGTGCCGTGTTCAAGATCATGGGTTACTGCGTTTGTATTGCCAAAGGAGGAGCCGAAACTCTCAAGTTCAACATGGCGCTCATTTTGCTCCCTGTTTGCCGCAACACCATCACTTGGCTTCGCAACAAAACCAAATTAGGCGTCATAGTCCCCTTCGACGACAATCTCAATTTCCACAAGGTAAAAACAATTTCTCAAACACATATTTTCAGCTACAATAATTCAAATTCTTTAATGTGGGGTTGCTTGATTTTCCCTTCAGGTTATAGCGGTGGGAATTTCAGTGGGAGTGGGGTTGCACGCACTCGCCCATTTAACGTGCGATTTCCCCCGGCTTCTCGACGCATCGGATGAAGAATACAAGCCAATGAAGCCCTTTTTTGGAAAGGAGCAGCCGGATAACTATTGGTGGTTTTTAAAGGGAGTGGAGGGAATTACAGGGATTATAATGGTAATACTAATGGCCATTGCTTTCACATTAGCCACTCCATGGTTCAGAAGAAACAAGCTCAATTTACCTGAATCCCTCAAAAAGCTCACTGGTTTCAACGCCTTTTGGTACTCCCACCACCTCTTCGTCATCGTCTACGCCCTCCTCGTCGTCCACGGCATCTTCCTCTACCTCACCAAGGAATGGTACAAGCAAACGGTAAGTGCTGATACGTATTTGAATAAATCATCAAGTGTATGTTGAAGATTGTTGGGAGGTAGTCCCACATTGGGAGCTTATGCCCACGTCAAAGTAGACAATATCATAGTCTAAACTCTGTTTGTTAAATTTTACAGACGTGGATGTATTTGGCGGTTCCAGTCACCCTTTACGGGTGTGAAAGGTTGATAAGAGCATTCAGATCGGGGATCAAGCCAGTGAAGATCCTTAAGGTAAGTAATTAGATCAATAAATGCTGGTGCAGCCTATATTGTGGTGCGTAGTTTAAGATTTAAGTAAAGGGAAGCTCATTTTTGGGGTTGATTAATGAAGGTGGCTGTTTATCCTGGAAACGTTCTGGCACTGCACATGTCAAAGCCACATGGGTTCAAATACAAGAGTGGGCAGTACATGTTTGTGAACTGCCGAGACGTATCCCAATTCGAGTGGTAAGTTTAATATTATATCTATCTATGTTCTTCAAAGCTAATAGGGAAAAAGTATATAATTCTAATGGGTTTTGAATGTTTCGATCACAGGCATCCATTTTCAATTACCTCTGCTCCAGAAGATGACTATTTGAGTGTTCATATTCGGACATTGGGGGATTGGACAAGGCAGCTCAAGACTGTTTTCTCAGAGGTTTGTCAGCCTCCTCAAGCTGGAAAGAGTGGACTTCTCAGAGCTGAGTTCATGCAAGGGGGAGCTCAGAATCCCAAGTAAGATATTTAACCCAAAGTTAGTGTAATAATCCCATTTGTTTTTTTATGTTATTGGGTTACAATCCATCACATCATATGGTGGTTGAGTTATTGGTACCATATAATTCGTCCAAAACACACGTTTGAAAAGAACATTGAATCATTTTCATAGATGGTATGATGGAATCACGTGAAGGGTATTCTTTTAATTTAACTTATAAGTTAATAATTGGATGTGTAGGTTCCCAAAAATATTGATCGACGGTCCATATGGGGCACCAGCACAAGACTACAAGAAATACGATGTTGTTTTGCTAGTGGGGCTAGGAATCGGGGCGACGCCAATGGTGAGTATAGTGAAGGACATAATCGACAACATGGAGGAGAAAGAAGCCGAAGCCAACGCGATGGAGAATGGGCAAGGGGGGCATAGCAGCCGAGGGGGTAGCAAGCATGGGAAAGGCTTCCGAACCCGAAAGGCATACTTTTATTGGGTGACGCGAGAGCAAGGGTCATTCGAATGGTTCAAAGGGATAATGAACGAGGTAGCGGAAATGGACGAGAGGGGCGTGATCGAGCTACACAACTACTGCACGAGCGTGTACGAAGAAGGGGACGCTCGATCCGCGTTGATAGCAATGCTTCAGTCGTTGCAGCATGCTAAGAGTGGAGTGGATGTGGTGTCTGGGACTCGAGTGAAGTCGCATTTTGCGAAGCCTAATTGGCGTCAAGTGTACAAAAAGATCACTCTTCACCATCCGGACACGCGCGTTGGGGTGTTCTATTGTGGGGCGCCCGCACTCACCAAGGAGCTCAGCCAATTGGCTTCCGATTTCTCCCGCAAAACATCCACTAAGTTCGAGTTCCATAAAGAGAACTTCTAATTACATTCCATTAATTGTTCCATTGAAGTGGAGGAAGGTCTCAATGATTTTGGTGGTGGGTGACACATACAGCACTAATCCCACCCTCCATATAATCTATAGGGAAGGGTACCACCACCATAGCGTCCATTCATGACATACCCATTAGAGCAGCCGCTTCGTCTACCCACATTCTTTAACTTGTATCTTTCATTTGTTTTTTCTCTTCATTTCTATATGCAAAAACTTACCGTAAATATGTAATTTCGATCCTACTTCTACCAACAAATCTAAGTTTTTTGTTGTCTGATGAGAATTTTCCGTTCTTTTCTTTTAATTAATAATAATATTTTTGTTGTATACTTTGAATATGGTCACATAATTTTAAAATTATTAAAAGATTTGGGTAATGAAATTGACATAAGGGTGGTATTACTTATAATAATGGGATATGAAATTGTGATAAATATAAGATTTTAAGGGTAATTAATTAAGAAAAGCGGGCGTGGAATATGATTGAATAAATTAAAGAATAATAATTTGAATTTTGTCGGATAATGGAGTGCGACCACATGGGAATGGGGTGACCCTACAAAATGCAAAGAGTCATAGTTAGGTATACTATATTGCAATTATTAAAATGAAAAAAAATCAAAAGTATTAAAAAGGTTCACAAAAATCTATGAAGCTTAAAATTTAGCAAACAATATAAATAAATAATAGGTATTTAATTTGTATATAAAAAAGTAAAATGTTTATTTATTAATATATTTTATTGTTTTTATTTTTATATCTTATCTAGATGTATGTTTTCATCTATATCGACATTTTATTGATATTTTGATAAATTGAAATCTCAAGATAGGACAACAAACATTTAATATAAATTATGGCCACTTCGCTTTTTATTTTTTTAATATCTATGATTTTTCTTTAATTATTCCAACCATCCTCATGGATTATATATTAGTACTTGTAGTATACAGGTTCAACTAAGGTAAAAAGCTTTAATTTGTTATGAACCAACAAACTAGCTCAAAAGAAGTATATGAAATCAATTGCATCAAAAATTTTGATGGCTTTTATAGGTGTTTTAACTAGTAAACTTTAAAAATAATAAACTTAGCAACCCACTAACGATTTAATGGTTATAGCAAATGCTCTAATCTAACAATGGAGACCCACAAGAAATGGTCTAGTCTAACAATTTCTACCATTTCTCCCCTATACCGAATGCATAAACATATGCATCTATTGACTCATGCAGGTTCAATTGTGTCATAATATCTGCAATTTGTTCTTGTTAAATACAATACTTTAGCTCAATGTCTCCATCTCTAGTAAAATCACTAGAAAAATGAACCTTATACAATATGTTTGCTACTTCCATGCATGATTGGATTCTTGGATAGCTTGATGGTAAAACTGTCATGGGATGACATAGTGTTTTTCTGGACCAAAACACAACTTCTAAAAATACATAGCTAGAAGTGCTTTTTTTGGTCTTCTATATCTATTGCATAATCATTATTAGTTTTTGCCATCAACTCTCCATTACCCTTTTTTTTTCGATAAAAGACTCCTAAATCCACGGTACCTTTCAAATATCTTAACACCTTTTTTGTAACTTGCAAATGCAACTCAGTTAGATTTACCATAAAATCTGCTAATGAGGAACACTACAAACATCATATCTGGCTTTGTTACACTTAGATACATAAGGCTTCCAATCAATTGTGTGTACATGGTAGCATTGGCCTTAGTTCCTTCTTCATCTTTTGTCTGTCTAATCCTAGGAACAATCAAATTCTTCACACTACTACTCTTTGCCATCCTAAACTTCTCTAATACTTCTTTTCCATACTTTCTTTGACTAAATAAATTCAGAATTTTGTAAAACTTCGGGAGAAAATATTTAGTTTTCTAAAAACCAGTCATCAAATTCAAGTTTTATAGAATTCTTGAATTTAAAAAACATGCTCTCATTTTTATCATCAATATATAAGCTTTACCTCCATCTTTTGTTTGTTTAAATGAAGCATGATCACAGCTCCACCTTTCAAATTCTTCTTGGACAAAATGTGCTTCAATTTAATTGTACTATGACTATGGAACTTGTTTAAGGTCATATAATGTCTTTTTCAATTTGTATGGCTTTATACACTCCTTCATTTGACTCACCATACAAAAAAAAAAAAAAAAAAAAAAAAAAAAAAAAAAAAAAAACACTTTTCACGTCAAGCTGACACAGACTCCAACTATTTCTAGCTGCTAAAGCAATTATCATTTGAATAGTATCCCACTTAGCTATAGATTCAAACACCTTGATATAACTATACTATGTTGTTGTACATACCCTTTTGTCACCAACCTAGCCTTATACTTGTCAACTTTGTCATTTTTGTTGAGAAAACTCACTTTACGCCTATCTTCTTGATTTCTTAAGGGAATTTTTTTAACTCCCAAGCCTCATATCTTTCAATGGTTTATATCTCCAAGTCCATTGTAGTACTCCAGGAACTTTGAACAACTTCTTCAAAGGTAGTCAGATTTGTAGTTGAGATTAATAAAATTAAATTGTTGTGTTCAGCTTTTCTTGAAAATTCTTCACCGCTCACATAATCTTCCATCCATAATGACACTTTCTTTTCCTCACTTATGATGTGTTTTCTTCAAATGACTCACTTAGAAGATATACGAACCTCCCATTTGTTATCTGCTACCACTTCCTCTTCAGATTCTTCACTTTGGTCATGTTCAAACCCTTCTATATTACTATTTTCTTACTGAGGATATAAAGTCTAGCTTCATCATTACTTCTCCCCCAATCTCAGTACTTATCTTCTTCAAAAATCACATTTCTGTTTACAACTATCTTCTTAGGACTTCGGTTGAGTACATGCTTTGTCAATTTACTGCTTTAGATTAGAAATTCTTTGCAACTTGTGTCTCTAATAATATAATTCTAACCATGTTCATGATTATTCTATTCTTGCGCTCATCTACTCCATTTCTTTTGTGGATGTGTAGACTGCCATAAGTTGCTTACTAATCTCATTAGCTTTGCAAAAAATATTGAACACGTGAGAGCTGAACTCTCAACCCCTATATGTGCGCAGACAAAGAATAAAATCTTCAAGTCTTTATCAACAAAATTTTTATAATTCTTGAAAATAATAGAGGTTTTAGATTTTTCACCAAGAAAATATATTGACACGTTACGATTATAATCATCAATAAAACTTATGAAATATCTTTTTTTACTATTGAAAAGAAATTTGATGGGTTGACAGATGTCTGCATGTATTGACTACAGCCTTTATGTTGATGATCTCCCTACACTTCTCTTTCGAAATGCATCCCCATGTTGCTTTCCCACCCTCCCATTAGTGCATAGTTTGGATGATGCCTTCCATTGAGGTAACCCTCTCACCATTTGCTTATGTGGTAATCTCAATCCCTTTAAACCTAAGATGCCCATCCATATATGTAGTGCCAAATGTGAGTGTCATCTTCTAGAATTATTTGGAAGCAGGTGGGCCTTTTGACATGATTTTTGCAAGTAATATGAACATCTTCTTTGCAGAAATTGTTGTTTACCTATGAAGCCCCTTCATAAGATGATAAATTATGCATTCTCCATGTGGTATTAAAATAGATACACCTCTTTCTTGTAATTGTATAATACTTAATAGGTTACTTTCAACTTAGATAGAAAACATCCGTGATTATTTGAGCGATTCTAGCAATTTGCAACTTAATGTTTATCCTTTCCCAACACAGCCATCTTAATTGTTACACCGTTAAGGAACCAAACATCTTCTTCCCTTGATTGATTAGGCTCCACGCATGCCATCAACCACTTTTCTTTTTTCTCCTCAAGCTCAGCATAATTCACTTTGTTTTCTAACAGAGTACACTCATACCTAAATGTCCTAACTGATGACACTTATAACACTCAATTGTAGCTTTGTTGAATGGTTGTCTACCTCTTTCTCTTTCTCTTCCTCGAAAAACTTCACGAGCTCGATCATCTCATTTTCCACCAATTCTATTATCATATGTCACCTTTAATGTTTGTTCTTCATCGCGACGTCCATTCAACCTTTGCTCATGTACTAGTCAACTGCTTTGCCACTCATCGATATTTAAATTGTTTAAGTTAATAGACTCTTCAATCAAACATACAACACAGTCAAAACTTGAGGCCATTGATCTCCATATTTTTTCAATAATCACCTCTGGTTTCATGTTTCACCATGAATTTTCATCTTATTTGTGATGATGAGTGTTCGAGCGAATTATGCATCAACCCTAGAACTTCTCCTTCATAGAGTCCCAAATTTGTTTGGCAGTGTCTATGTTAAG
This sequence comes from Cucurbita pepo subsp. pepo, assembly GCF_057944985.1. Lineage (NCBI taxonomy): Eukaryota > Viridiplantae > Streptophyta > Magnoliopsida > Cucurbitales > Cucurbitaceae > Cucurbita > Cucurbita pepo. Next base: position 5,891,031 of record NC_141800.1, on the reverse strand, counting down.
ATAATATTGTTTCGTAATGGTTCCATCAATGGCTTGGAATAGATAATTCATAACCTTTAAGTTTTCTAGCTTATGCTTTACAATTATTTTTTGTCGTGCTTTGGTATTCAAGTCTCTACCAAACACTAATATTCTTTGTGCAGTTTGTTTCTCTGGTAATCAAACCTTGCCATGTGGTTGTGAATTAGCACCAACTAAGTCAAAAGGTAGGTATGAAATAAATTGTATAGGAAACAAAACACAAAGTTAACCACTTTTATAGGTCTTACGAACAAATAAAATTAGTAAATTTTAAAAATAGTAAACTCTTGGAAACTAGCTCTTGAATCTCTATAAACTAAAAAGGATATATATTATACAAAATAAAGCACTCAAAAGAAATCATGGAAGCATTGAAGCAAACCAGAAAATAGTTAGGCATTAAGCACTCAAAAAGAAAGAGGCGATGTCATGAGAGTACAAGAAACGTCAACTCTTCCATGCCATTTCCAATGGCATATAATTCATATGGTGATGTGATGAGACTACAAATGGTTACAAAAGCTAAGTGATGGTGACCCAACAATGAGAAAATGGATTATACCCAATGACTCAAATGGGTTAGTTTAGTGTGGGCTGATTGATATTGAAAAACCAGGACCCAACTCAGAAACAATAATCACCTTAATTGGTTATTGTTTGAAGGAAGGCTATACAGATTTTTCATGATTTTAGATTGTTTGAAAGCTACAAGAATCTCACTATGCCAAGAATCCTTGCATACCCATTTTAATTACTCTTCTTTTTCAATATATATCTATTTCATCCTTATTAATAGTTCATTTTAAATTATAATTAATGAATTACATTTTTCAAACTTGAACGTTATAAATGTCACATCTCTTTTTGAAAGGACACAAAAATTCAATTAATTAGACTAAAAACTAAACAAATTATGGTTGAAATACCTATTCAATACAATTTATAAAGAAACTTTTTATTTAATATATTATTATTTATTTATTTTCTACACCGGTAATATTAAGAAATCCACTTTTTTTTTTTTCTTTATATATAGATTCAAAAAGATCCATTCATCATTTTCAAATTTGCACTCGCGTAATAAGACTACCCTAATGAGATTAATGATTTTGTATCGTTGGCTTGAGGAGATAAAAGTTTATAATATATTTTGCTTTTTTATCCAATGTAATTAGAGGACAAATAGGGGTGAAATTTTGGTTGTGAAAATTTGGGATAAGATATTAAAATAGTAATTATATATATTTAATGATCCATCTAAATAATTTTTTTTTAGAAAATTTTTGGAGATAAAATTTTATCGAACTTGAATCAAGATTTGGAATTTAAATAATATAATTATTAGTCTGGTATTTTAGTTATTATAACCTAAATTTTATAATTTGTTTTTCAAGTTTTTATTAATTAATAATATTATAATATATTAGTGGCTGTCCTTTAGTGGTGAGAGAATTTGATTGTGGCCAGTGGTGAGAATTTGATTGTGGCCATCGAGATTTGGGCTTGAATCCCAACAGCCACACTATTTTTCATATTGTTTTCCACTTTAATGTTCACTAGTATACCATAATGGTTCGATCTCTCCACTAAAGCCCATACAAATTTGTTTTCTTTGGGCAATCTTTCACTAGAAATGTCCATTAGCCCATAGCTCATAAATGTCATCGTGCACCTATCATGTTCCTCGAAGTCTATAATCTTGAACTTAGTCACTAAAGATCCCAACTTGACTTTGTTCGCATGCTTAACTATGCATAGTGTCACGGTCCTACTTTTACAACTTTGCGGCATCGTGATCTTGACATGTTCACGATCAGACTTAAGGAGAATCAAGCCCCATATATATTTTTCGACTCGACTTTGTGGCTACATTGGACCTTAGGCGAGGCTTTTCTTCGCCAATCGAATATCGCTTGTGCGGAATCCAACCTTGTTCGACCACACACACGCCACCTGCGCGTGCATATTCAATCGTCTGCAACATCGCATCTCATCTTGTCATCTTGGTTCCCAATCGACATGGCCCATATGTCTTGACGCCATCCCAAGTCTCGTGGTGTCGTCGACCATCACAACTCACTCAAACATGCCATCGAGAACGAGCCCACATGTAGCTTATTTCATCGAAACATCCCGAACATCTTTCAAATACGAGTTCTATCGAGCCATTGGCCCTCCCGTGTCCATGCTATGTCATTTACGGAGACCGTAACGAATATCGGGTGCATATATCAACCCTCAACACGTGGGTTGGGGCGCAATACTAGCATACCATTGTTGCGTGGTACTGTCCATGAAAAACCTATTTCAAAGGAAGTTGCTCGAGACACTCGTATCAGCATGCTCGCCCCCGCTGTGACACTCCTAGGGGTGGGGGAGAGCTGACACCATGCGTCCCCCTATAGTACGTTTTGAACCATTTTCAATACTCCACGCATAGACGTGATTTTAGCAAACGGTCATACGGTGTCATGGAGCATCCCTCTGGTGTCTGATTAACACCAAATTTGGCGAGCATTCATAATTCATATGGATAGACTTAACTCTAGAACAACATACCCAAATTTCTTCCAAAATTTTGACTTTTGAGGCTAAGGCTCGGGACCCTACTCGACCCTTCAACAAGCCTATCTTTGCAACTCTTGTCTATTCGATGTCACTATGTTGCTTATGCCTCGACTTGTCTTCAATTCTCACTCTGTGTGGTGTGTTATGATGCATCATAATCCTTGGTCGCATCATTGTAATGCTATTAAAAAAAAAAAAAAAAAAATCAGTCAAAGCCCAAGGGGCAAAATGGACATTTTACCTCTCAGCCCATTATAGGGGTCTTCGAGAGTTCTCCACAGAATTCCTGCAAAAGAGAGAAGTGTGAGAAAGAAGGTTGAAAGAAAGTTTGAGAGAGAAAACTGAATAGCCGGAGTCTTCGTCGGAGAGTCACTGACGGAATCCATTCCCTACTGAGACCTATACTCTAGAGTCCTTGGAGAGAAGAAAGAACTCGTGTTGTTGAGATTTCCTCCTCTTTCGTCAAGATCAGAAAGAAAACCCGTAAGGTAAGATCTCGAACGACACTTTTCAAATCTGAAATCTTTGTTTGGGAGTAGAGTGTTTAAGTTTACTACCTTCATCCAGGGAAGATCTGCCACTGATTTTGTGAGGAAATCGGACGAAACGTTGAGATCCGAGAATCTTTCCAAGAACGGTAAGGATGTTACCGGACCTCTTTCCGATGCTCATAACTTATCGTATGATTAAGTAAAAATCAAGAAAAAAATATTGGCATGTAGGTTGAAGTATGATCTAAAACTTTGTTGAAGAAGTCATTACTGCCTGGATTAAGAATCGAGAGATAGAAAATGGGAAGTACGTTAGAAAAACTAATCGGAAACCTTGATTTTCTGCTAGGAAGAGAGAGAAGCCGTCGGCGTGCCACGTGTCAACCGGCTAGAGGACCGCGTGCACCAACCACCTTCGGACACGCATTGAACGCCGCCAGGGAAAACGCGGCTCCAGCCTTCCTGCGACATGCATCCCCAGCATTGCAACCCGACCCGCGTTCCTCGGCTGACCCGATACCTGCGCGACGAAACAAACTGAACCAACGACTCGCGGTCCACCCGAACCAACGAAGCCTCACTAGAGTACTCTTAGGCTACTGGTGTGTGATTGGTGTCATAGCTTTGTGGGGGACTAGGGGGTTCCTGATCAGAATCTGACTGCTCTTAGCAGTTTTAGCATGGAAAACGTGTGCCCACGTAGTATAGACCATTTAGTTGGATGGGTTAAGGGGGGTAGCTCTCCCCGACCAGGGGAACTGTCATTGGCCTAGGGGGTTGCAGCTCACTTCCTAGGTAAGTTACCAGATAGTCTCAGAGCCATGCCGAGGTAGTTACTCGTAGGGCACCAGTCATTACACAAGTCAGCATAAGAGAGTTCTTAAGAATCTTTAAACGAAAGGACAAAGGACCAAGAAGTTGCCAAGTGCCGGCATCTCCATCACCACCACGAAGAGGCCGACGCCGTGATGAGCGAGTGATCAGGGAGACAACGACCGACGTCGTTCCGTTCAGTATTCGATATTGACAAGGTCCAACTATAACGAGTGGACCTTGTTGATGCGCGTCAACCTACAGGCGCAAGGGTTATGGCACGAGAGGATCGGCTGGCGTTTGCCGCCATATTACGATTTGTGCCCCCAGAGATGCTGGCATCTCTCTCCACCAAGAATCAAATTCCGTCAGGTCGGTGTACAGCGAGTGCGGGAATCCAACATCGAGCGAGCAGCTGCGGAAGGAAAGAAGCTCTTGGAGATCCGCTTTAAGGACGGCGAATTCGTCGATGATTTTTCAATGCGGATCACGGTGCTCACCAATAGCATCACCACACTCGGTGACAGCATCAGCGAGACAGAAATCGTGAAGAAGATGGATGTGAACGACCTAACGGTGGAAGAGGTGACCGGAAGACTGCGTAACGTCGAGCAGCATAAGAAAAATACCATTTCAGGTGTCGACAAGGAGGGTCGTCTACTCCTCACTGAGGAGGAATGGCTTGCAGGCCTAAATCTTTGTGACGACACCGGCGAGGGCCCTTTCAGCTGTCGACAAGGAGGGTCGTCTGCTCCTCACTGAGAAGGAATGGCTTGCATGCCTAAATCTCCGTGACGACACCGGCGAGAGCAATGGGCCCTCCAGCCGCAAAGGCTGTAAGAAGCCGTGGAAATCTCACCGGCGCATGCATGGGAAAGAGGCGGATCAAAAGAAGGAGGAGCCGACTGATGACAGGCCAATCCAGTGCTCGTACTTTGGGAAGAGAGGTCACCTGAGCAAGAATTGTTGGAGCAAGCTCAGGAACAAGGAGACGGCCGAGAAGGCCCATGTGGCTTAATCCGAGGAGGACAAGCTCAGGAACAAGGAGAAGGCCCATGTGGCTCAATCTGAGGAGGACAAGCTCAGGAACAAGGAGACGACCGAGAAGGCCCATGTGGCTCAATCCGAGGAGGACAAGCTCAGGAACAAGGAGACGGCCGAGAAGGCCCATGTGGCTCAATCCGAGGAGGATGAGCCAGCCCTTTTCATGGTGACTGCATCAGTCCTACCTGACATCCCTAATCCCGAGGAAGAGCTCCCCAAATCCACAGAGGTAATCGATGACGGCATAACTGCTCCGTTGAGCGTCAAACTCGAGGAAGAGCTACAATTGTGCATAACAAAGGCACCGGCTGGGGAGCCAATTCAACTGAAGGAGGAGCGAGTGTTCGCTCAAATCAGTGAAAGAGGTGAGCAGCAAGAGCACCGACGATGGGTCCTCGACACGGGGGCAACAAACCATATGACTGGGGCCAAGTCTGCGTTCTCTGAGCTTGACTCGGGGATTCGCGGGACGGTGAAATTCGGCGACGGCTCCATCATCGAGATCGAAGGGCACGACACCATCCTGTTTGTCGGCAAGGGAGGCAATCATCACAAGCTGACCGGCGTCTACTTCATCCCGAGACTCAAGGCTAATATTGTAAGCCTGGGTCAACTCGATAAGGCCGGCTACCACATTTCCATCAAGCGCGGGCTACTTAGGATCCGCGATGATCGATGATGGTTGCTCACGCAAGTTCGGTGCACAGCAAACCGCCTTTACATCCTAAAGTTGGAGATAGAGCAACCAGTCAACCTCTCGGCCAGGTACCGGAAGATGGAAGACCTATTAAGAAGAGGTGAACCATCTGGACTGGCGGCACGCCAACTCGAAGAAGAG